>NW_020455755.1:2118337-2259840 GCF_003342845.1 Nothoprocta perdicaria
TGTTCAAGAGAGAAAATTCACTTAACATAAGCAAGAGCACGAAATCTCCCTGCTTTCTTCTCTGGCGGCTGCAGCAGGAAGGAGTGCAGGGAGACCCCAAAAAACGGGGCCGTAGGAGCGACCGCAGAAATTCTCTTGTCCGCGGAGCCCGGAGCTGGGACCCTGCAGGCGGCTCCGCRGCTGCGCTGCCCGTCGGGGGCCGGTCCCGGCCTTCCCTCCTGCGTGCGCCGGCCTGAGGGAACCGGCTCCGGCGCGGGGCCACGGCGATGTGCCCTCCCCGACAGCAACCGCTTCAGCTGCGGCAGAAAGACAAAAGCAAAAGGCCGCACCGGGGACAGCTCCCACCGCAGGGTTCGGCGCAGCGCTGTGCTGTGCGGGGCCGCCTGGCCCCCCCGGCCGTGCGCACGTCGGGGTCCGCGCTCACATGCGGCTGCTCCGGGCCCCGCTCGGCCCAACGGCGTTTCTGAGAGCTGCTCGCCGACTCCTCGCTCATAGCCTCCCGGCCCGGGCTTTTTTTCTTATTTTATTTTTTTTTTTCTCGTAAGAGAGAATGCAAAAATGCTTAATTAATACCTTGACCTTCGGCTACTTTACTATTATTATTATTATTATTATTATTATTATGCTCCTGTTCCCAATTTCAGCACCACTTGAGGTGAGGTGGGTTCGAGTTTAAATTAACTTTCAAGAAAAGCTCGTGTTAAGAAAAAAAAAAAAAAAAAGAAAAAGAAAAAACACCACATATACAAAAACGAAACGAAAAAAAACCCCCAAAACCCACTCCAAACCCAAGACAAAACAACAACAAAATCAACCCCTCTTGCCCCCTAAGGCGGCGGCGGCCCGTGGGGGAGACTTTGTGAGAGTGGGATGGGAGAGAGTAGAGTCGCCGTTATCGCGACACAGAGCAGTGCCAGGTGGGACTGTCGCGATACTACGTGAGGCTCTTGCATGGGGCTCTCGCGCTGCCTGGCCCCGTTTGGAAAAATCTCCCTTGGGGCCCCRAAGCTTTGCTGTCGGGACACTTTCTCCTGCGGGGAATCACAACAGCAGAACTGAGGCGGCCCATTAAGTTGCGACAGAAGCGGTTGGGTTTCCCCCCTCGACTTCGGGTGCGCTAGCGGCGCCCGTGGCGGGAGGGGACACCGGGGGCGGGAGGGGGGACCGTGCCTCGGGGCTCCGCTCTTACCTCGGGGCGGCCCCGGCGGCCGGGCCAGGCCGCGGCTCCCTCGCTGCTTCCTCCTCGGGGGCGACACAGCCCAGGTGTGGAGGCAGAAAGGGGGCAGTTGTGCCACCCTGCCTTGCACCGACCCGGTTCTGCCGCTGCCCCCCAGAGCAGCCTCCTTCCCCCGGCGGCRGCGGTGGGAGGCCCGAGGCCGTGGGGCTCTACCCGAGCCCCGTCGCGCCCGCTCGGGCCTCCCCGGCCTCGTTTCCCCGARACCCGCACCCCCTCGCCACCCGGGGCCTTCGGGGCCTGGAGGGGATAGCGGGGCAAAGCCCCCCCTCCTCCAAAAAAACATCCCTTCCCCCGGGGCCTCCTCTGGAGAAACAGGCCGAAGCAGCGCGACAGAGGCCTGGCCGGGCCTGGGCGCCGCTCGCTGCGGGCAGCCGGGCCGGGCCGTGGGGCTCGGTTCGTCCGGGCGAGCCGGGCCGGGCCGGGCCGTGGGGGCGGCAGGGAGGGCGCGGGCCGGGGCCGCAGCGGGAAGGGGCCAGAGCTGCTCTTTGGGGACGTGATTGACAGCGGCAACGTCAGCACCAGGAGGGGAAGGAAAAAGGGAGGGGGGGGAGACAAAGAGGGAGGGAGTCGAAAGGCCCCAAACTGGATCTCCATGGAACATTTCCCGAGGAGATCAAGGGCAAGCGAAGCGGTGCGCTGGGGGATGCCCCGGCCGCCGCCGCCTCCACCGGGCCGCCGCTGAGCCCCGTGCGGCCCCGCGCTGCCCCCGCCGCCCTTCATGCCGCAGCCGCCGCCGAGCGAAGCGCCGAGCCCCCAGCTGCGCCTCCTGCCCCCCGGCCAGCAGTGTAAGTGCCTGCGCCCACGGGGGGGGACGGGGCAGCCCCGCGCCCACGGGGCAGGTAGCGGTGGCGCCTCGGGGGGAGCCCGTTCTGGGCCCGGCCGAGCCGCGCGTGCCCCGCGAGGGTCCCCGGCCCTGCTGGACTCCGCTGCTCCGGGCGGATTCTGCCCGTTCTCCCCTCGGGGGTCGGCGCCGYCGCCTCCCACCTGCGCTCCTCGGGGAGCCGCATCGCAGCGCGACGCTCCGCCGCGAGCTCCGGCCCACGGCTGCGAGTGAAAGGGGCGCTGCCCTCGGGGGGCCGGGCCGCGCTGCCGTCGCTGGTACACGGCCTTCACGCATAGGGCATGTATTTCCCGCACATAYAGCCCCGGCTCCCATGTAAAGCTCTCTCCGCGCCTTCTGTAAACCTCTGCCCGCGGGCAGCCCCAGGACCGGTGGGAGCTCCGTCGGGGGGATACCCCACATGCTGCCCACGGGTTTCCCTCGTGTCCCTGACAGGAAAAGTCCCCTCGGCGTCGCCCTGCGGGCCACGCCGCTCCGCGGGCCGGGCTATCGGGCAGGCGACGGGGCGGGCGGCCACGTCCCTCCGCGCAGTAAAAGTCGGCGTTGATGCGCGGCAGCCCCGGCGGAGCTGTCAGGCCTTATCTTTATTGGCTTTTCCCAGTCTCCGTCCAAGTTTAAGAGGGGCCCTTTTATCTCGGAGCCTTGCACTCCGCGTGTTTACGCAGCCCGGCTCTGCCGCAGCGCTCCCCCCGCGGCCCCGGCTCCCTCCACCGGGCCGGGTCGACAGGTACCGGCCTCGACGCGTTAAATTGCGGGGGTGGGGAGGAAGGTGGAAACCTCCGACCTGCGGGTCACAGCTGAAATGAGTTGCCCTGGCCTCAGAGAACACGGCCGCGTTTTGGCGAGAGGACGGGCCCGGTTCGGGCCGGGTACCCCCCGCCATCCAAGGCCGCCTGGGCCCGGTAGGTGGAGGTGCCCGGTGAGGGGAATAGAGGGGCGGGTTGGACGTGATCGCGGGTGCTTGCTGCTAACCGCGCACCTCTCTGTCCCCAGGAAATGCTCCAGGAGAAAAGCCTGGCCGACAGCGAGGAAGGGTTCGCAGCGGCCGCGGCCCCCGGCCATGCCGACTCGGCCGCGGGCTCCCCGGTTCTCGGTGTAGCCGGTGTGAGCAGCCCGCAGGGCCCCGATCCCGAACAGGTACGAGCCACCCGCGCCCCCCTTCCCTCCGATACCCGTTTATTTTTTTTTTCTGTTCTTTTTCTCCTTGGCACCGAATTTACTTTCAGCTCGCTGGCTGCGCATCTTCTTCGGCCCCAAGCCGTGGAGGGAAGTACAAAGCATTTGCCGCTTTGGTTATTCCGCTTTATTTTAGTTTAGTTTTTATGTCTCGCAAAACGCCTTTGCTCCGTGCCYGCTGTCGGGCGCGCCGATTCCGCTGCTGCCACGCGAGGCGGCTCCTCGCGGGCAGGGTCCGGCCAGGCGGCGCTTTCCCTTATGTCCCCTTTCCCCCGGAAAAAAAAAAAAAAAAATCACCGCGAGGTCGGGGCGGTTTTGCCCGCCGAGATCGGGAGGACATTTCTCGGGCGCTGCTTTTTGGCGGAGAGCAGCGGAATCTGCATTCCTTTTGCTTCCCGCGAAAACTTCCCCGCGCCTGGACGTGAATCCGCAGTTGAACTGGGAGCAGTTTGTCGCTCCCGTTTTTGGCAGAGGGCGGGCGTTTGGTGCCGCTCCTGCGGTTTTTGGACGTTGCATTTATTTATTTTTTTTTAATTTATAAAAATTTATAATAAGATTCATGTATAATATAATAATTTATTCTCTTTTTTTCCCCCCAGACAATAGAAAACATCAAAGTCTATCTCCACGAGAAAGAGCTATGGAAGAAATTTCATGAAGCCGGCACTGAAATGATAATAACCAAAGCAGGCAGGTTAGTGAAAATGCACCACGAACGGGTATTTCTTTTCCTCCATGTGAAATATTCCTGTTTGTTCCACCTTGAACCTTTCCAAATATTATAGAGTTGTTGCAGGCATTTTATTTTTAAATGTTATTTCGATTGCAAATTTTGGTGGGATCATTTTCGTGTGCAAAGCGTGCCTCTGTCTGACTGACTTTCTGAGTGTGGCAATGACAAGGCTATAGATTCAGGAAAGAAATTTCTGTCTAGACTTATTTTCAAAACTCTTTTGTGATACTTCTTTTTTTGTTTGTTTGTTTATATATATATATATATATATATATTTTTTTTTTTTTAGCTGTTAGCATTATAATGGCTCCACTCTGATGATTTTTCCAGGAGTGATTTACTGCACAGGGCACTGAGACCTGAGCTGGAACGCTTAGAATAATAGTTCTAGCAATGTGAAGGCTTGGAATATAATTTTAGCCTTAAAACTGTAAGAGATGGAACCATCATTATTTTTGGGGTTGTTGGATGTGCAAAAGCTCTGCCTTTCCTTGGAAGCACTTTTTGGGTTGCAGCGGGAGGGAGCCCGGCAGCTTCCCGGAGAGCTGCCGCTCTGCCGGAGCTGACGCCGGAGCTGCTCAGATCTCCCTTTCCACCCTGCTCAGGTGGAGCAGGACGAGCAGCCCAGAAGCTGRAAGTCTTTAGTGCCTGTCAGGCTCTTCCCAACCTAAATAGCTGAAATCTCTGCCCTTGGTTCCTGTGGTTCTTGTTGCCGCGGAACAGAAAGAGTGAGGATTAGGTCTGAAAATCCATTTAATTCAAGCACAGCTATTTTGTTCCACCCTGTTCTTCAATGACCAGTTTTATACTCGAGTTTGCCAGGGAAGTGCAGAAAAGGATAACTGAAAAAAATGGGAAGTGGTTGGAGGTGGGAGGGGGGAAAAAAATCCACGTATCCAAAGCTTTTTTGTTATTTTCTGTTTTGTTTTTGTTTTGTTTTTCTGTTTAAAATTTTCCTTGCATCCCTGCTCCTCGGTGCGTGGTGGCTAGGGGATTCCTTGCTCGCAGTGGGGATAGGAGCAGGAGTATGGTGCTCCGTATGCCATTCCGGGTGGAGACCCGTTCCCAAGCTCACCTGCAGGAGCTGTGAAGGGGTTCCCGGGGCTCTGTGGCAACGAACAGTATCTGTCTCTTTTTCTCCCAAAACCTAATAACCAAGATCTTGCCCAAGTGTCCCACCGAGGTGATTTGTGCCCCGGTGCTGTTCAATTTATTTTCTCCCTTGCCTGTTTTTATTTTTGTGAGGCAGTTGTACAGGTAGCTCCATGTTTTGGGATGTGAAACCTTGGGGCTTGTTCCGCAGCATCTGCCAGAGCGGGGAGCCAGATCCGCCGCGCTAGCTCTGCTACCTAAGTCGGCTAAGACGGGAAGATCAAGACCTCAGATATTTTACCCTTAATTTATAGTATCTGAGCGTGTCTGTGCGGGGTGTGTTATATCTTTACTGAATATCTAGCCCCTAAACATCCCAAATGTGCATGTTATCTCTTTGTAGGTCTTAATGTGGATTGTTTAAGCAAATCCATATGTATAGGGCTCAGTCCCACATTCTTTGCCCAAGGAACGGGTGGTGTGGCCGTGTCCGACGTGCGGGATCGTATGGAGGGAACGGAGCGGCTGGGGATGACCCTAGGGCACAAGAAACTTCCTTACTTGAATTATCGAGCCAGATTTTCTATAGACAAAAGTTAGGGCAGCGTCAGTGGGTTAGCAGAGTGTTTTTAATTTGTACTAGCAAAGAAAGAAAAAGAAATAAAGGAAGAAAATTTATAAATGTTAATCCTGAGGCTGAAAATTTGGTGAATAACATGAAACCAAAGAGCGGTTTGTTTCTTGCTGGCATGACCGGGCAGCCTGAAGCCAGAGCGGTGCGTGCAGCGCCGGTGGGAACGATGTTGCCGTCTGGGACGGCTCCATCTCGCTGCCACCCCCAGCAGCAAAGAGTGGGGGAAAAAATGAACAAAACCATTAGCATGAGAAGTGCAGGAAAAYGCCCGGCCGTGGCCGCCGCGGAGGTGCGGGCGGCCGTGGCCCGGGAGCAGAGCGTGCGGCTCGGCTGGGACTGCGCAGAGCAGCCCCAAAATGCAACCGTGCGGCCCATCATAATGCGAATTATGAAATGCAAGCGATGCTTTGCTGCAGATYTTATTTCTTCCCAGACGTTTAAATAACGGTAGCAATAATAAACCTCTCCTTGACCCAATTAAAAAATGGTGGTTAATGGAGGTTCATGTGTGCTTGCATTTAGCGTTGGGGAGTGGGGGGGAAGGAAAGCGGCTAATTGCAGGCACTAATTAGGCCTCTAATCCCCCTCCCAGCAGGCACGGAGATGCCCCTGAATGCAGTTAGTTGAAAACACTTATATGTTGGTCTGTCTGACCTCAAGGGGCACAAACAAAAAGGGATAGAGGACTAATTTTTAAATTTCAAACCCAAAAAGCAACTTTAATGACAAGTTCACTCAGTGGAGASGAAACGTAAAGCTCAGCGGAAGCGTTAATTCTATGGCAATGGTGTAAAATGGTCTTTTTGTATAAACAAGGCAAATATTGATAACTTGCTGGGGGGGAGAGAGGGAGTCATTTGTTTCATTTTTTTTTGTGGAGCGCCACGGAACGAGGCGACTATAAATTATCGAGAATTTAGGACTGAGAATTACTTTGGGGGATTATTACTCCCTCTTAGGACTGATCTGTAGGAGACATTAGGAGAGCACAGCAAGCTCAGCATTGAAATAGAAATCATGTTGTTGCCAAGAAAACATGATTTATAAAGTGGAAACATCTTTAAAATGCACTCACTATCTTTTTAATGTTTGACTGCTTCATTGTGGGAGGGGAAAAAAAAAGAGAGATTATTTTATATTAAAAGGATCATCAAAAGATAAGAAGTTTATGTTAGCAAAGTTCCCTGAACTTTGCATAAAACCATTTGCCTCCTTCATACATAAAATACTGTGCGTTGCCATACATAAGAGGATGGGATGTTGCGGTACATAAATCAGCATCTCTTGTCTTGTTCCTCCTATTTGAGGTTTGTCCTCGTTACCAATTTGTACCCAAGAGAGTTATTTTTTTTTTTAAATGAATTAAACATAATGCAAAAATGAGCCGTTGCTTGGAGTTAAAGGTAGCGAGTGCTGCCTAAAACAGAGGGAAATTTAGACTACCCCTTCTTGCCTGATTCCGTGAGCACGGCCGAGCCAAAGCCGGCGTTTCCGCGGAGCGGGGCAGCGCTCGCCGTGGGCTCGCTGGGAAGCGCTAATTAACCCAGCACTTGCATCCACGTGGATGTGGCTGGCCCCTGTGTGAATATATGAGTACAGTGCACGCATGCTCATATGCATTTTGCATGCCTATATATACACATAAGCGTGTAATGCATTGCTCTACATATATACATTGCATATATGCATTGCAAATATATATATAAGGTTTAAAATTTGTCAAGGAATCTGCCACTTGCAATAAGCGTGTTTTCCCAAACAGCAAGGTCCCGCTCAATGCATTGGGAGGGGATAGAGGGGAYGCAGAGCGCTAGGAGCGCGCGGTGAAGCTGCAGCTCTGTGGCACAAACTGCTCTGCTCATCCTCCCCGTGCGCAGCCCTGGGCACCATCCTGCCCTGGCACCCACCTTCCTTTCTGCATTTTRGGCTTTGGGCACTGATCAAGTTCTGTGTGAAAACATAGAGGAGAAGGCACATGAGATACTTCCTTGCAAGTTTTTTTGGTAGTTCTTTTTTATTTTCATCTTTTTGCTCTTGTATAGCCCTATTCAATTGAATAGTTTTTTTTTCCCTTCATTTTTCGTGAGCCTTGTGGCAGAACCCTCTGCCTCCCGTCATTCTTTGTCAGCTCCCCCACATCTGATTCCTGAAGGGCATTAATTTTTGCTTTTGCTTTCTTCTTGGCTCAGGGTTTCTTTTTACTTGCTGCTCTTTGTTCAGACCTAGCCTTTCTCTGCCTTTCCCAAGGTCCCCAAGCACACGGTTCCTACCAGGACACTTCCCGGGATCGAGCGTGTGATGTAGCTTATGGCTAATCCATAAGAAATACCAGCTCCCTGGGTGTTTGAACACCTTTTTGTGGGAGTTACTGCAAAGAAAGTAATATTTAATTTCTCTAAGGCATCACAGCCGTCCTGGCAGCGTCAACAGAGGGTTCAGGGCGCCGAAGTTTGGCTTTGAGAGCAGTGTGGGCTGTGCACAGGTATGGAGGGAGCCTTGTGGTAGCGGGGCTTGAGAAGCATGTGTAGGAAAATATTGCACAAAAGAAAGGTCAACAAAGCAGCTTGCATGTGTAGAAAAGACGCAAATCCTCTTTAGATGTTCAAGTTTCATTTTAAAAGTGGTTTATTTMAGTATTACAAAAAGTCTGTTCCCAATCAACTTTAGTAAACCAAAATATAACWATTTTTTAGGATGTGAAGATTTGAAGAAGTATAAATGCTTTGGCTAAGCTGCTGTAGCTTTCTTCTCTGCACAATCCCTTATAAGTTGCATTTTCCATGGCTCTGCGGGGCATATGGATGCCCAGTTCCCATTGCAATTAAAGGGAAATGTTTGTCCAAAAATCTTTTGAGGCAGCTACAAAAATCTCCGCCGGAGGGTTTTGATCCCAAAGCAAACCCACCTCTTTAATATCCGAGACCAGTGGTGGAATGTGGGCTATCACCCCAGAACTTGAGAATAAAGGAGATATTTGAGGAATGTTTGATCTGCTCCGCTCTACACGCGGGGTCTTGGGATTGCTCTGTTGGGAAGAACTGCTGGCTCTGCGCGAGGAGGGAGCCCATGGCCCAAGATGTCAACGGATTTGGCAAGCGAACCCGAGCACTCGGATGCCAAGCGGGGCCGGGCTGTGGGATTTTTTTATATATGCTCCTGTTTTCAACCATCGGTTGCTGCTTTGGGTATGTTAAAAATTGGGGGTGTCGATGGCTAAGCATGCAAGGGCAATGCCGGCCTATGAAGATGTTGAYGGGCCGGAATGTGGAGGAGCATCCGGAGCAGCATCCCATTGTGCCTGGAGTTACTGGGGGCCATGGAAAGGAAGTACTTCTGGACCAAGGAAGCAGTTAACCAAGGTCTTGAGTACGTGAGAAACAATGTTTTATTTAAAAAATCGCATGTGCTAGCCAGCAAAAAAGTGTATATCTATATATACTTATATATATAATGTCCCCATGCCAAAATATAAAAATTCCCTAACTGTCTGACCTTCTCATCACTAGGTCATGGTCCTGCCACCAGATCAATCTCCGCTATCGGCCCGCGGGCTGCGAGTTCAATGTTGCTTGTGTTAGTGACAGTGAATTTGGGGCTGAAAAATGAACTACTGATGAGAACTCCTGTTGAACCTGTATTGTTTGTTATTCTGAGGCAAGGATCTGGCATGGGCTAATCCAGCACTTCAAAGTTAACGGCTCTTACTTTGTATACAGAGCGTCATAGCGGAGCGGCGCGGGTGATAAGAGGAATAAGGGACGGCAGGGTTAGGATACACTGGGAAAATGGGACCGTGTTGGAGAGCGCTTTGATCTCGTCTAAAGTATTTTCTGAAAGCAAGAATCTATCAAGGAGGAAATGCCATTTTAAAGAGCTAAAAGGAACAGCTGACATCCCCAAATTTGTTTTAATCTACCCCAGAGAATATTATTTTTAAAGATGCGTTAAGTCAGTGGAAGAAATACTTGTCAGATGAAGGGAAATTGCGGGAGGAAAAAAGCAAGAAGGGTCATCAAAATGAAGCCGTGGTGCTTGGTGTATCCGTGCTCCCTTCCCTCCCTCCTGGAGGAGGAAGATGAGGAAGAGCGTTCGTGAACTGCCAGGGCCCGTTTTCAAGCTGAGTTTGGGGCCAGATTGCTCCTTCCGGGGGATTTAGGTGTGTAATCTGGCTCGGTGCTTGGACAGCGCCGCTGGATGGGTCTTTACGTGCCCAGCTGCTCTTGAGGAGTTGTTCTTCCAGCCAAGGCAGGACTTTTTAAGCAAGGCTTCCCAGCACATTGGAAGGTTTTGTTTTGCTTTCCCAAGCCTTTCCCAGCTTGCTGTGTCGTAGACGTCACCTTTTCCCAAGTTCCCTACAGGAGTTTCCAGCAATTTGGTGCCTTCTAGGTAGCTTTGCTTGGCCATCCCCAATGGGGGTCGTGATGTCACCAGCAGTGTGTGGAAATCTGCCCTATTGAAGGGGCTTAGGAGAGCTGGGCTTCATCTTGACATGGATGGGTTAGAGATGCCAAAGGTGGGTTTGATGTTTCCTCTGGGACCCCAGGGTCTGGTTCCTGGTGGTTTTCCTTAGGGAGATCCAAGGCAGGTTTCCTATGGCCTCCTCCCTGGCCACCTACCCCTGCCCATGGGCAGCACCAGAGATGACGTTGGTGGAATACAGTCTGGCTCAGCCTGCTCCAGGAGGACATCCCTGCTTCCTCCATCATCTCCAGTGTTTTGGTTCTCATCCCTCACTCAAACCAAGCCCCTTGTCCATGGGATGCTGCCTCTGCGCATCCCAGCAGGACTGGCTCCCATGCGTGCCCGATCCTGTGGAGCTGGATAAGAGGCAGCCAAGCCCAAGGAGCCTGAGAGGCTGGGAACTTGTGTCYTAAATGTGAGCGCTGCTTTGCTGCTTATCGCTCGCTTGCTAAGCCAACCAGCCAATTACACATTAATTAAACTCTGTTTGAACATCAGAGAGGCTTTGGCTCCACGTCAGTAACTGCCCTGAGACAGAAGGGAGTGGATAGCCATAGCATAAATAAATAAACAAGAGATGCTTATTCTAACAGCTCATTTTAAAACAATTTGTGAATATCATGGAGAGATAAAATGGATCTAGCATAAACTCAGCTAAGCAGGGCCCGCTTTGCTATCAGAGCAAATAATTCACTGGCACATCATCTTTGAAGCTTGGGAGGGCTGTGGAGTTTTGCTGCTTGTTTATTTTCCTGGCTTTTACTGTTTTTGCGAAGTTTCATCTGCCTGGGGCTGCAGGGCAGGGTTTTGCTGGGGCTGTGGAGCTCGGGGGCAGCCCCGGTGGCCTTCCCGAGGCCACGTACASTGTCCCTGGGGATAGTGGACACACACTGGGCTGCAACGCTAAAGCCATGGTGCCAGGGCGGGGTATTTCAGCTCTTTTGTGTGTGTCCCTTGCTCTAATGGCATCTCCATCCCTTCTCTCCTGAACTCGCTGTCCTTGGCCGTGTGATTGTAAAAACTCCTCTCGCTTCTGCCTTCTGGGCGCTGGCGAGAGCTGCCGTTGCGTCCCGGTGGCTCTGCCTGGCACAGTGGCGTTTTGGGGGGAAATGGGCCTTTTCCAGGCACCAAACCTGGCTGAGGGTGGTGCAGGGGGGTTGGAGAAGAACCCAGCACTGACGCTGTCCTACTTTGTGCTTAAACTTTGTTCAYGTGTCCTACTTTGATGCTTAAAACAGAGCAAAAAGGGCAAGAAACAAGCCCAGAAACTCCGCAGCGGACTGCTCTGTAGTCATTCCCACCAGGCAGCCAGCTGGAGCATCCCAGCTTCCCACCAGTGATGCCTCCTGAATGTGCCTCCATTTTGGGGACAAATGGGCTGTTTTTCACAGGCAGCCCCTGCCTGGCTCAGCTCCCCCTCCTACTGCCATCCCTGCCGGGGATGCTGTGCTGGGACAAGCCCRTCTCCTCCTGATGTGCGGCTGTGTCCTGCTTTGGCTCGTCTYCGGATAGCGGGAAAAGGGCTGCGGGGATTGTGCAGGGATGTGTGGGAAGCCTTGGCATTGCAGCCCCGTCCCCCTGCAATGGGTTTCAGAAAGCTGAGCCCAGCTCTCCCAGTTGGGCTGGGGAAGAYGCTGGTGATTTTTTTGCATGCCCGCTGGAGTATTCAGCGTTTTTGGAGCCGTGAGCGATGGAGGATGAAGCAAGCTATTGTCAAGGAAATCTGGTGGCTGCCAAATAAAAAGGAGAGCGAGAGAATAGCACTTTTTCTCTATGGAGAACGCCCATCTGTGAGAGGATTTCTGCCTGCAGAGACTTGGCAGAGGAGCAGCTTATGCAAAGTCACTACTGAGCAAAGAGCTGCTTGCTGTGAGTAGCTCCATTGACCTGCAGTAAATTTGGGTGAGCAGGCAGGTTTTTGGCCAATTCCCAGGGCTTGCCAGTGAGCTGTATAGCCCCACTGTAGCCCGTTGCTCTCCTCTGGCCAAGCTTGCTCTTTTGGCTCCCGTGCTTCCAACAGGGAGTTATAGGAAGAGTCGGGATGTGATGTTGGGTGCTCTTGCTCACTTATTTTCTTTTTTAATGGCAAATTCATGAGTGCACCTTTTTGGAGCTGGACCGTGGGCTTGTTGCATCTCCCCAGCAGAAACACACAGCCCATATTTGTATCATGTTGCAAAGAGATATTTGCTAAATGAGCCTCTGCCAAAGGGTTGAGAAATATGTTTTCATTAAGAAAATTATACTGACAAGTCCCTGGACAGCACATTCGTTGCATCTTTTTTTTTCCCCTCCTCTTTCTTTTTAAAGGCTAAAATGCAGCAGCTAATAATAATGATGAAATGTCCGTGCACAGCCAAATTACTAATATCTACCCCGTGTTTTCCTGGAAAAGAATGCGGCGAGTTGGCAAACGCCGGCGCGTCCCGCGCTGCTGCCTTGCCGAGCGCAATGCTACCACTGCGAGATACTCGGCAGCTTGCAAGTTAAGCAACACCTTCCATCAGATGCGAGTTCCCATTTGTTATCCGTAAAGAATTCGGGCTGTATATATTATGGTAGTACTTTGGCTCTTTGTATTTATTTTAGGGGGCTATACTAAAGAACATTATAAACTCAGGCATGTCTATGCTATATGAGCTCCATATGCTGAAGCTTAATTTTAAATGCCATTAAAAAAGCACTTAACATTTACAATATATCAGTCCAGCTACTTTAGCAGTGGGGATGTGCCACGGTGTATGGAGTGATTGGGCAGAAGGAAATTCAGAAGCTGGATGCTAGGAAAATCCCGGCTGTGGAGCATCCTGCCAGGGCGACTCAGCCCGATGCGGCCGTCACATTTTGGATGTTTGATCAATTCCTCCTCTTTGGTTTTGTTAAAAAAAAATATTTTTGAGGGCTAATTATTTAAAAAACTAGAACTCTTGGCATGGGGGTTGGATTCCTGTGTTTCTGGGCAGTGAATGGGGCTGTATTTGTGCAGGTGCTCGCRGGGCAGAAGGGAGTGAGAAGTTGCCTTCAAAACAGCCCCCGGCAGTGATGGCAGAACGGGACGGGGTTGATACGCGGCTGAGAAGAAGGTTGCTCAGGGGGTTTAAGGTGCAATCGTGCAAGTCCCAGGCTGGCTGGATCCGTAGTGCTGAGGAAAGGCCTGGAAGCACTCGCACCCATCGGACAAGCTCCAGTTCATCATGTCAGACCGTGCCTACATGTGCCGGTGTCGCTGCCATAGCTGTAGAGTAACAGAGTCTGTAATAGTGCAAATACTCCTTATTTGCAATGCATAAAAATATGCAATATATTATATTATATGCATAAAAATATACTTTGATAATGCACCGTTGCATGCAAATTCCCTGGTGGGCTAGATTGGTGTCCATGGAAGTGGACRGGACCCTGAAGTCTCAGCGGGCTGCCCTGGCTTTGGCATCACTTCCAGGTGCACCCGGGCAAGGGCAAGACTCCCAGCATTGTCCCCTCGCAGCCTGGCCRGGGGGGTCCCCACGCTGCTGTTTTGGCCCCCACACTGATGCTTTTTCCCTTTGCTTTCCATAAGGAGGATGTTCCCAAGCTACAAGGTCAAGGTGACTGGGATGAACCCCAAGACCAAGTACATCCTGCTCATCGACATCGTTCCTGCTGATGACCACCGCTATAAGTTCTGYGACAACAAATGGTAAGGGGTGTTTTTTTCATAAAACGGAGAATTCTGGGGCTGCCAACCGTTTGCGAGCTCGGCAAGCGGAGTGACATCCATTCCCTTGGTGGGACGGGACTCTGCTTCCGGAGGCCCGCGGCAGGTCAAGCGCCGGTTAGCGGGAAGCAGCTGCCCAGGCCYGGCCTGGCCTGCGCTCCGGCTCCAAATTCCTTCCTTCCTCGTCATATTTGCTTTGGGAGGGCAGCCCCGGCACGGCCGGACGGTCGCTCTCGCGGGGCACTGCGGCCATCCGGTGGCATGAGACCCTTCCTGCTGCCAACCCCCAYGGGATTTCTTTCCCTCTTTTAATCTACTGTTCTCCATCCAGCGTTTCTTTCCCTCTTACACATCCTCCCTTCCATGGCTCTTTGAAGGAAGTACCTTTCTTTGCATCTTGTGATTTTTTTTTTTTTTTTTCCCCCAAAATTGTGCCCAGTTGCTGCATAGGCAAGACAAAGAGCAGAGACCTCACTGTGGTTTTAACAGGAACTTATAGAAATCTATAGGAACACTATAATGGGAATGCTATCGAAAAATGCAATAATTTCCTTGACCCTGAGTCCATCCCAGGGCTCTGGGCAGCCCTGGAGCCACTTCCCTTGCTCGTTCCATGGCTGYTGGAACGTCCTCGCTGCTGTTTTGGGGGAATGTTGCTCTTAGTGGGTGTCACGGGAGGAGAACCCCAGGCAGCAGTGCAGGGGCTGCTGGTGGACCACRATATCTGTGAAAATCAGGAAAATAGGGGGACACAGAAATGCCACACTCACAGCAGTAGGAAGGAGCCCTTTGCACTGTCACTCTGTCCCATCCTTCAATGATTTCGCTGCTTCCTCACCCAATTTACAGCACATCCCAATGTGCTGCCGTCCCCCCTGGATTTGGGCTGGGAAAGGGCGTTTGGTGGCAGCGCTGTGCCCGGCRTGACCCGCTGTCTTTGCAGGATGGTGGCGGGCAAGGCAGAGCCGGCCATGCCGGGGCGCCTCTACGTGCATCCCGACTCGCCGGCCACGGGAGCCCACTGGATGAGGCAGCTCGTCTCCTTCCAGAAGCTGAAGCTCACCAACAACCACCTGGACCCCTTCGGACACGTAAGAGCAGAGCTGGGGGCTTCCTGATCCTCCCGGGCCATTCACAGCCCAACACAGGTTCCACCAAGCTGCTGTTGGAAAAGGCGGAGGATTTTATTCGGAAATATAAGATCTGGAGCATAGGCAGGCTCACAACCCCCCTGCCYGCAGTGATGGGGGGATGGAGGATTTTGGGCACCCTGGGTTGCAGCAGCCTTGGGTGCAGCCCTAGGAAGCRGGGCAGTTTCTCCCGCTACCTGTTTCCAAACTGAAGACATAAAAGGTCGTGAAAATCCCGGGATTTTTGCTGCATCAGTCAATTTTGCAGCAGAGGGCYGGTAATAACCTGGCTTTGTGCAGGAGCGAGCAGGGAGCCAACCCCCATCCAGCTGTGCCCCCCYGGCAGCTTGAAAGGCCGCGGGCCGCTGTTATCCATCGCAGCGCCTTCGGCTCCGCTCCCGAGCAGGGAACAAGCTCGAACTYGGTGCAAAAGGTTTCCAAGCAAAAATCGCCTAACGCAGCGGGCGSCCGAGCCCGGCTCCGGGCAGCTGGGCCGGCCTGGCTTGCGTCGCCTGGGGCGTTTCTTCCCACCTCTGTTTTTTGGCTGGTGACGGAGCTGTTTGTGCTGCGAAACGTGAGTGTGCCCTAAACCCAGCAGCGCACGCGGTGCTGCTTTCAATGTCAGCTTCTCCTAAGTTTTGTGTTGTTTTAACTGCAATTTTCRCAGGGACAATGGTTTTTTTTCCCCTTTTCCCCCTGTTTAATAAATACCTCCTCCTGCGAAGCGCCGTCCCTGGCCAGCTCCTGCAACCCGAGCGCCGCACGCTCCGGGGACCCCATCCCTGGGGCGTCGCGATCCCTCCGCATCCCAGGGAAAGCCAAGCGGAGCCCAGAGCAGCAGCCAGGAACGGCGGCTCCGGCGCTGGGATTTTCCGCTCMGCCAGGTGCTGAATGCCGGCTCTGGAAGCGAGCACAGGCGGTGCGGGCGGAGGAGGCAGGGGGAGGCGCCGAGCAGCCCCTCTGCTGCCTTAACCGTTTTTTGGCAGGTGCTTAATTTGGGAGGAAAAGGGGAGAAAAAACCCCCAAATGTCTCTGCAGCTCCCTGGCTGCCCGCGCAGCGTCGGAGCTTGGGTCTCTTTGGGGATGCTGTCCCCTGTCCCCACTGTTTGGTCCCAGCCTTATCCTTGCCCTTGAATGCCCAGGCTCTTATTTTGAAATAGAAAAAGACAGAAATTTTGAATTATTTCAAAGAACTTAGTGTGTGTAAATGGCGGGATGGCCAGTGTCCATCCGTCCATCCATGTGCTGGGGAACCCCACTGGCACGTGTCTTTTSCAACGTGGTTTTCCCCAGAACCCGCAGCCGGGTCTGCTGGAAACCAGTTGCTTTCTAGAAAATGTGCAAAAATATCCTTATGGATAAAATAAGGGCAGTAGGCACGTGCCCGACTGCGACGAGGAAGAACAGAGCTGGAGGAAGCTGGAGGAAGCCGTAGCTTTCTCCTTGTCCTCTTCTGAATCGGCTGCTTTGCTCCTTAATGCTGAGGAGTTTCCTTACTTTCCCCATATTTATTATCTGCTCGTTTGGTTTTGTTTAATGGTCAATGAAAGACTTTGGTTTTTTTTTTTGCTTAGTCTTGGAATTTTCCTCTTATTTTTCCAATAATCTGATTTTAGCCCTTTTTTGTCTCTGCTTGGTAGGCACACTCCAGCATGTTAATGATGTAAATGCCCTATTAATCCTATGGTTTATTATTATATATTTTGTTTAGACTTTTATTTGTATGTTGGGTATTTGTATTTAGATGCAGTTTTGCTCGCCGTAGCCCACATCTCCCTCGCACGCAGCATTCCGTGCTCGGCACAGCAGCTCCACAGGCTCAGGCTCTGCCCCATGTTTTTTCCTCATATTTGGCTTTCTCTCAGTCTGCTTCAAATGTAAAATGGCTTTTGTCTGGCCCTGAAGTTGAACAGCACAGCCTGTTTTGGGGGGAGATCACTAAGTCTTCCTCTGCCAACAGAACCGCCAAGCAAGGACTTTATTTTTATTTTTTTTTTAAAAACATCCATTTTAGGCAATGTTTTGCAGCTGATCCGACAAACACCAGTGCACAAATACGCTATAAAGCCCAAAACGGAGCAACACGGTGACCGGTCGGCTTTGCAGCGGGTGCAGCGAGAGCTATTGAGGATTGCCTGGAGAGATGCTCCCATCCTTTTGCTACCTCCTTTTGCTGGAACTGGTTTATCCGAACGAATTGCAGGGATTTTCTTGGAAGTCTATTAGGAGGCGGGTCAGTGATGGCCCCATGCTCCTGTGGATGCCCCTGCATCTGATGCACTGAGGGAATTTCATTTCTGATATGAGGTGAAAAAGGTCGGAGAAAAGAGGAAAAGGGGAAAAAAAAATCACAGCTTTGGCCCTGGCACGAGGAATAATTTTTCTGCGCTCAAAAATTGAACCTTTTCCTGGGATTTTCCAGCCTTTCTTTTTTCCTCTCCCGTAATGTAAAGGGAAGGAAAGCTTTGCTTCGTGTCCACCTTTCCCCGTGGATGTCAGAGTTATCCCGAGCAGGAAAACTGGGTGAAGCTGGTGCCGAACTCTGGGGCTGCTGAATTTTCCCTCCTCCAGCACTAGGTTTGGCTGCGGGCGCCATTCCCGGCTCCATGTCCGGCATGTGTGGATCGGCCCTGCACTGGCTCCCTCCCCGGCTCAAAGGCTTTCGGTGCTTACAAAGAATAGAAAGAAGGAAGAAAGAAGCAGAGAATATATTAAAATGAGAGATTTTATATTAGTTATGCGATCCCCTGGGAGCAACCGTACAATTATGTGGCTTTTTCGTAGCCATTTACTATTCAATATAAAAAGGGCAGTTGCTGTAGCAACCCCTGCATCATATGACATACGATACCTTGGAGGAACAGGGAGCTCTCTTAAATCAACTCCCCGCATTTCAGAATCAAGTAAATAGGGTTTTTTTACAGCAATTTGGCGGCAGGTTTGCATTGCAGCGAGTGATGCAGCCCCGACCCGAGCGAGCCGCGTCCCGGTCCTGCGTCGAGCCCGCGGCAGCCTGCGAGGCTGCAGGCGAAAGGGAGATGTTTCCCCAAGAAAAATTAAATGGAAGGAGCAAATGACACTTTTTTTTTGACATTTGTTGCTGGCTGGGGAATGCCAAAAAAATGGAAGAAAAGTAGATTTTTTTTTTTTTAAGTTGCAGCTGCTGCCAGCTGTGCGATGGGAGGGAAGCAGTGCCTGCACGAGCTGCTGCCCGGCACGTGGGCGCTCGGGTCATCACTGCTGGATGTGTTTTTGGGGTTGGGATTTTTTTTTTTTCTTGTTTTTAATCAGATGTGTTATTTTCCGAAAGCCTGGTGCATTTTCCAGGCCAAGACAGTGCCGTGACGGTGGAGCTGGCATCCCCACATGCCCCAGCATCAATCCAGCATTGTGTTTCTACGTATGGGTTCAAGCCAACTAATTTGAGAAACCTGCTTGAAATATCTCACCCACTCTGTCGTGGTTTTTTTAATTTTTAATTTTTGATTTTTTTCATATACAGAAAAAAAATATGCATCAGGCTGCCCASTATGAGCACATCTCCTGCAAGCTGAAGGGAAAAGCTCAGCTAGTTGCAGAGGCTTTTTCAGCTGTGCACATGTTGAGCTGGATAAGAAGTACCATTTTTTCCATTCTTCTTACTAATTTTGTATCCTTGACCTTTATTATATCAATTACCTGCTAAGTAATATCCCATCAGCCASTGTATAGAGCAGCAGGGCCAGCCAAGCCCTGTTTGGGTTTTAGCAGCTGATGTTCCCACCGTGCTCGAGTTTGACCTGAAAACGCAGTTCCGAGACGTGCGGGTTGGTATTTGAATCTCCCGGGGCCCTTGTAATAAGAAAGCTAAGCAAGGGAAAAGAGAAAATTCCTATTTTGCTGTCATTTTGGGGGAAACATCAGGTTGCGAGCTCCTTGGTGAGCCTCTGTCCCGTTTAAGAGGTTTCTGTGGCTAAAAATCCCCATCTCGGCTCGTGGGCTCCTGCCTGCACCAGCACCCGGGCCGCAGTCGCGCTCAGCCCGTTCAATTAAAATAGCTGCAATTTCTGCCACAATTCTTAAAGTTCCCATTTCCACGGCCGCACGTCACTGCAGTGGAATTTACATTTGTTTTGGGTATTTTTAGCCAATCACACTGAACAATTTTCCRCAGCAGCCTTTAAAACTATTTAGTCTGGATTTTTGGCAGTGGGCTTTGCGCAGGCAGCTAAGGTTTTTGGCATTTTTTTTTTTTTTTATTATTTGTATGATTTTCGAGTACACGTTTAAATCGAATGTGAACAGGGAGGGATTTTTCAGGCGTGTAAAGCTATGGCGGTGTGGAATGGTAGCTGCAGAAAGAAGGAAAGGGCAGAGCTGTGGGCACGGATCCTGCGGTAGCCAGCGGAGCTCTGTGGAAAACTGCTCCTCATCCCCTCGCTAGGCTCAAGGAGGGTACCAAAAAGTGACTTTACGAGGGGCCGGTGTAGCTTGAGGGTCGTTCCTGCTGCTCCGGAGCGACTGTGTCTGCGGCGGGTGTTAAAGGGCTCTGGGGTCTCTGTTTTCCTGGACTCCAGGTGTTTTCTTAGCTCAGTGGTGTCTCTGGGCCTTGGGAGACCTGGGTTTCGGCATCCAGACAGTACCCTGGCCAGCTTGGCCTCAAGTCTGAATTGTTGAGAATCAAAATATCCCTTCTTACGAGGATCTCGTCCCTCCACGGCCGGCCTCGCTCCTCCCGGCTTTGTTTCGTGATACATGAAAGCAGGGAAAAGGCTATGACCCAAAACCTGAGCCGACCCGCTCGGATCCCTTCCTCGCCGCTCAGCGGCAGCCRAGTGGCCAGTAGACGTGGTGCAAAGCTGATAAAATGCCAAAAATTCCTCCTCCTCTCTCTTGGGGAGCAGGGAGGGTCGTCTGGAAAACGTCAACAATAAAAACTGCATTTAAGTGGTAGACGACGCAGGCAGCTACCGTGGGCAGCGCGGCCAGATGAAGGGGTTGGGAGACCCAACCCACGGCAAGGGGAGAGCTTTCCTGAGCACGGAGCTGAGGTCTCCTCCTCTGCAGTCATTCCCATTTAAAACTGGCTCTAATGCACGAGCAATGCAGCAGCGAAGCTGCCCGTGGTGCAGGGGCTCGTTCTGCCCACGCCGGAGCCTCTTCCAGCAGCAGGAAGATTAAGTGTTGCAGCAGCAACATGATCTGGGAGAAAAAAGACAAAGAGTTTTGATTAATGCTCTCCAGAATGACTCCGTCCAATAGCAGTAAGAAAATGAGAGTTGCCTAGAAAAGCTTCAAGCTCAGCCCAAAAGCTCATCCCTAAAAGGCAGATAGATTGTCTGTCCCAGATTGCATGCATTTATATAATGTTTTTGTTTCCTAGTTTGAAAGCAAAGCTAAAGCTTGGCAGCGCCATGGCAGTCTGCTTGCAAACTCCCATTAGCAAACCCCCCATTAGCAAACTCTATCCCACAGCTGAGTCCTTTGCCTTTTATTTTATTACGATTATTATTTTATCGTCTTTCTCATTTTCAGCATCCCTTGTTTTGCAGATCATTCTGAACTCCATGCACAAATACCAGCCGCGGCTGCACATCGTGAAGGCGGACGAGAACAACGCGTTCGGCTCCAAGAACACGGCCTTCTGCACCCACGTCTTCCCGGAGACCTCCTTCATCTCCGTGACGTCCTACCAGAACCACAAGGTAGGCAGGGACTCGGAGGCACTTCCCCGTCTCCGACAGAGCGCAGGGAAATGCAGCTGCGAGCGCCGGGTTTTGATGGGGCCGTTGTGCACCAGAAACAGCCTCCTCTGAGAGGCAGTTCCCCTCCCAGCCACCCAGGCCTTGAGCAAGCCCAGAGATGCAGCCAATGCTGCCTGTGATGCTGGGTTATACTTAACAGTTAACTGCATTTTTTTTCCCAAGTGCATCAGGATTTCTCAATAAAAGCTCAGAGGAAAGTAGCACTTCCAGAGCTGCCACAGCACCACATGCATCTGCCACACGTTATTGTGTCGTCCTTCTCCTCGCACGTTCCTAGGGAAATAACAACAGAAACAAACACCTCCATGAAATCCTTCCTGCCCAGGAATGTGGCTGCCCTTTTCCTCTGGAGTAGGATGCTCTTGGTGCAAGAGCCCTTGGTGCAAGAGCCAAACGCAGAGGCCTTGCAAAGTTTTGCAATTACTGAGTCAGTTAAAAGACTCAGAGGGGTTGTGTGCACTGTGGGACGACAAGCAATAGAAGTCTCCTATTCGGGCACGCAGGCGAATCCTGTTTGAAAAGTTGTAGCTGTCAGTGTAAAATGACCAGTTGCCCAAACATGGTTAACCAAAAAAGCACGAGGGAGCTTATTTAATACCTCCTTAAACTGCCTAGCGTGTCAATGGTGCCTTTCATCCCCAAGGTGCCCAAAGTGCTCCATAAACTGACTACTTCGAAGGCCATCGACACACAAACACTCTTGGGCAGGCGTTGGCGGCCGAGGACATGGGGCACAGGGTGCACCCGCTTGGAACAGGCAGCTTTAGGGTAAATGCACCAAAAAGCCTTAGTTCTCAGGAAAAGCTCCTGCAAGGAAGCTACCTTGCATTTGCTTTGCCCGAGCGAATCCCAGCCTCAGAGAGGCGACAAAAGGGAACTCCTGGGTCCCAACTCTTGGAGTTCCTGCCCTCCTTCGTGATGGGCAATTCCATGAGCTTTCAAAGCCRCCTCTGCTGGGTCTACCCCAAACTTCTCAGCTGTTGCTCTGACTTTTCCGGACATGAAAGCACTGCCGGGCTGTGACATGCTCTGCAGACCCAACTGCCAAGGTGTTTTCAAAGGTCTTACGCTCATTTTTTGTTCTCTCAAAGATCACCCAGCTCAAAATCGAGAACAACCCCTTCGCAAAGGGATTCCGGGGCAGTGACGACAGYGACCTGCGCGTGGCTCGTCTGCAAAGGTAGCGACGCTGCTGTGCGCTGCCCAAGGGTGCCTGGCACAGAGCTGCCAAACCTGCTTTGGCTGGCTTTGCGTGACAGGAGGCTTAATGCTCTGAAAAGCCTCCTGAAAACCAGTGTTGCTGCATGGGCATGAGGACAYCCTTGGCAATGCCCTGGGGAAGGCAGGCGGGTGCTGTGGCTTGTGCCCGTGGCACAAGGTGACAACACTTCTTCTCCCCTCCTCCTGCAGCAAAGAGTACCCGGTGATTTCCAAGAGCATCATGAGGCAGCGGCTGGTGTCGTCGCACGGGCAGCTGGCGGCCAAGGCGGACGTGAGCCCGCTGCACGGCAGCCACCAGGCCCTGCAGCACTTCCAGTACGAGAACGGCGCTCACATGCAGTTCGCCGCGGCGGAGGCGCAGGAGCTGCCGCTCAACTCCTTCAGCGCACCGCGGGAGTCGGGGCTCTTCTACCACTGCCTCAAGAGAAGAGGTAAACGGGAGCGTGCGGGGAGGCGAGCGTTGCCCGGAGCTCCCCGTTGGCTCCGGCTTGTCATGGCTGTGGCTTGAGCTTCCGATGCACCGAGGAGGTTGATGCCCCCGGGCTTGCAGGAGGTTGCGGGTGGGAAGAGCAATGAAAATGGTGCATTTCCCCTTCTGGTGTCTGGTCTGACGGAGGGCATGTCCAGACTCTTCCATTAGAGGGGRAAAGTGGGGAATGCACGGGGACAACCATGGAGGCAAGACCTGCAAGAAAATGAATTTCAGCCCATTTCTGCTGTCCCAGGGGGACATGTGGGAGCACTTTTGGGAAGCCCCCGGGCAGGGTTTTGGTGCTGGGGGGGCCGTCGTCTTCCTTATTTCTCCCCCCACAGAGAGCGCCCGCCACCTGGAGCTGCCCTGCAAGCGCTCCTACCTGGAGGCCTCGTCCTCGGTGGGCGACGACCATTATTTCCGCTCGCCTCCCCCCTACGACCAGCCCATGCTGAGCCCGTCCTACTGCGGCGAGGTGGCGCCGCGTGAGGCCTGCATGTACTCGGGCGCCGGCGCCGACATGGCCGCCGTGGTGGACGAGCTGCCGCCGCCGCCCCCGCCGCCGCCGCCGCCCGGCTGCAACATGTGGACTTCGGTGTCGCCGTACGCCGGCTACGGCGTGCAGGCCGTGGAGACTGTGCCCTATCACCAGCCCTTCCCCGCGCACTTTGCCGCCGCCGCCTCGGTGATGCCGCGGCTGCCGGCGCTGGGCGGGCAGGGCGCCGCGGCGGGCGCCAACTTCGGCGTCTACAACCAGCTGGCGCCAGCGGTGCGGGAGCGCCTGCCCGCGCCGGCCTTCGGGCGCGAGCGCGGCCACGGCGCCGGCTGCGAGCGCAAGGCGCCCTCGCCGCACCTCAACGCCGCCGGCGAGCTGCTCTACTCGCCCGGCTTCTCCCTGGCCAGGGAGCCGCCGCTGCCCTACCACGGCGCCATGGGCGCTGCCGACGCCTGGGCCGACGGGTGACGACGGCGGCCGCCGCCGGCGCCTCCCTCTCCGTACCCGCCGCGGGTACCTTGCGCTCGGCCGAGACRGGCGGACGCTTCACGGGGACGGGAGCGGGGCTGGGATGGGGGGGAGGAAGAGCAACGGGAGACACCTGCGGCGCCCTGGAAAAAAGCACCCGCGTCCCGGCGCTCCCGGGCGGCTTCCCGGTGGATGGAGTCCCCCCGTCCGCTGCTGTGGCCTGCGGGAGAAGCGACTGCTCCTTTCAGAAGCGCCGGGCGTCCGTGAGCAGATTTCGGGCAATTCGGGGGAAAAACGGAAATAAGAATTAAAAAAAGCAGGTTTGCTTTTGGGGTGTGTTTGCCAAGGCAGAGAAGCCTTTAAAAAGTTGGAGGATGTTTGAGAAGGAAAGGAAAACCAAAGGGAAAAGCGGCCCGTCTCCACATTGGCTTCGCTCCAGGATGGACACAGCGGCACCGACCCCTCCGGCAACGCGGGAGCCACCACCAGAAATGCCTCTTCTCTCCCCAAAAAGGGTGCTCGACAGGGCCACGCCRGCACCCCGGCCTGCAGCGGCGCCCAGACAGCACTGGCGCCTCCATGGATCGAACCACACTTGCTTTTTTTCTGTTTTTTTTTGCAATATATTTATGAAGTTTAAGCTTAAAAGTCGCTAATACTTCCTGTATCAGCTGGTCCCCCGTTTCTTTCCTGCTCGGCTGCTGTGYTCCTCTTTGGGCTATGAGTTTGGGTACTTTTCTTCTTCCTTTTGCAGATAAATCAGAGGGAACTGTTCTTAGCATAAAGGAGTCAACAGARAAATATTTCCTTAACCAAGGGAGGACCAAGAGCTCCCGCTCCCTGTCGGACTTTACAGCGTCCAAGTACTTGTAGAACAGGTAAAAATCCGATGGTTTCCATGGAAGTGCCTTGGACTGGCTCCTTCCCACCCCGTTTYGGTGCCACCAGATCCAAGGTGCGTTTCTGATGGGACGAGCCGATGTGCCCGCACCGGCGTGGGTCTTGTAACCAGATCTTGGAAAATCACTACCATTTTTTTGCATGCTGAATAGCTATTTATATACATATATATATTATATATATATATATAAAAGTATATATATATATCACAAATGCAGGCCACGTGTCCAGTTCAGCTTTGCTTTTTACAAGTGAAATAATAAAAATGAATGTTGCAAGGTTTTTTTTTTTTTTTTTTTTTTGGAAAGACATCTATTTAAGATTTTTTTATTACACACCTTTGATGTAAAAACTAAGAATTGGTTAGATAAAAATCATATATGCTACAGATAAATCTTTATTAGAAACCACATTAGATACAGGTGGTGTGGAATTTTTGAAATGTTTGTTACATAGCATGGACATTTTATTTTACATATCAGAACATAAAGTCATTTTACTGCTATAAACCGTCTCTGGGTGCATTTCAATAATTAGTGTAAAACTGTTCCCYGTGGAATCCTTGGGTGTTTTGTCTGGCTTCTCTCCCCTCCTGGCACTGATCCCTCACTCACACTTGACCATTTCACCAGAGCATCGCTATGTGGGCAAATTATAGCTGCCTGCTGCAATGCTAAGGGATTTTTGCTTGCTTTGGTGGTTTTTTTTTTTTTTTTTTTGCATTTTTGTGGGGTGTTATCTCTTTTTTTCAATTGGTGCATGAGTTGATCTGACTGCAAGGAGCATCGCTGGGCTAAGCAAAGCAGCCCCTGGCCTGAGACCACGAACACCGAGGTGCTGCTGCCGTCCTCGCGTGCAGCTCGGTTACAGGGACGAACAGCTGTGAGGAACTGGAGGGCCGTGCGGCAGGCAGGGAAGGTCCAAGGGTGCCACGGACCCGAATATGCAAAGCTCGAGTCATAAAGACACCGAGCCAGCTCTAGGTGAGACAAACGCTACAACTTCATCTTCAAATTTATRGGCCCAAAGGACAAGTTAATCTGCATATTTTTGCTTATTTTACAAATATTGCTGATGTTCCCAGCTAGCCTTGGAGCTAAGCAAGTGCTCCGGATAATCACACAGCAAGGGGCACACTCTTAGTGTCGCTTTTTCACAACAGCACACGGCATCTGTCAGTCCAGAACACAACTGCAGGAGGCTGAGTTAGCACATAAATGTCCATAATTTGGCTCTCCGGTAATCCGGTCATCTAGACTCCTTTTATAGTCAACGGAGAGAGAGAGGGGAAGTTCATGGCAGACATTTAGGTTAACGTGGGATGACTCACTCCCTGCTGATGAGCTTTTTCCACTCGCAGCGGGATGGAGCTCTGTAGCTCAGGCTAGATTTCCGATTTCCAAATGGCAGGAGCGAAGGGAGCTGGAGCCTGCTTCTGCTTGACGTTTAGGAAAGCATTTGAGTAGCGCTCCGCTCGCAAACCGTTCTCAGGCTGAGCACGAAGCCATCGCTATCGTGTCCTGGCAGCACATCGTGGTTCCGCTCGTTGAGGGACTAAAAGGTTTTTTAAATTTTCTTTTATTTCTTTTCATTGCAAAATCTGTAATCTGCTGTGTGTGGCTGATCCCAAGAGCTTGTTTGTGAGGTCCCATTGAGACGCCCAAGGGCCACCCCATTTCTCCCGTCCTTYGCATCCGGATGGGTTTGGCCATGGTGGCTCCACTTGGAGACTCCTTATCAGGCTCCAACTCTCCAGTACCATGATGGGTGCCCATGAATGGGCAGCTCCTGCCTGGCTGCTGGGCCTTACGGATGGCATATCCGAGCATCCTGCAGGACTGCGGCCTCTCCCTTCTGGGGGCAGGAAGTTAATGGTCTATTTGTGTTTCCAGTCGGCATGAGCAAACCGTGGCCATCATTAGAAGACCTAACAACCTGTACAAGCCGTAAATTAGCCCAAATATGCTCGCTGCTTCCACGTTTGATTTACTACAGTTTAAACAGCTCTTACTCCTCAAGAATGCAAAGACCTTCGCGGCTCTGAAGGCTTTTTCAGTCCTCGCTCTGACTAGGGTGCTTGTTAGAGCCTAGCGGGCAGCGGCGACCCAAGCGCAGAAAACCAAGGCCCATTACAAATTGCATTAGGGCAAAAATTAGCAAGCAAGGAAAACTTGAATACATATGAGGTCTGTTTTCCATTGATGTATTCTAATCTGTGCCTAACAGGCTAGGGGATTTTTTTTTCTTTTTTTAATATTCTGTTTTTCTTTAAGGTAACGGTCCAAATTTAATGCTGGCGCAAGCAAGCCTAGTTCCACTGAGTCCAACGGCACTTATGCCAACACGGAGTTTGGACCTCACTCTAAATAGAACAAATATTTGTATCAGCTTGCAGAGTATGTGAGTAATAGGAATATTTGCCAAAATTTAAACAAGCTAAATTTAAGTCATGCCAAAAACCCCGCGATTCAATTTGGYATCATTGGCAGCTCAGACACTCAAGAGAGGCCTAAGTCTGGATGAGCTGGGGTGTTTTTGGCAAACACTGTTTTCTTTTCTTTTTCTTTTTCTTTTTTTTTTTTTTTTCTCTTCACATTTTGGAAAAATTGTGCTTCTCTATTAATTTATGATGTCATTAAATAATTCTTTTTGCAGCTTGTATAGAAGGAATGTTTCTTTTGAAGATGAGAAGTCCCCTGAGGATGGTTATAGTGAAAAATTCCAGCAGGAGGAAAAAATTCATCTCTTCCTTAGCCAGCTGAGTCTCCGCAGTAGTGTTTTAAGAGCAAGAAAGAAGGACAATGTTTTAATTTAAGGCCCTGCCCCAAAGAGGTGCGGTCACTTTCCTGAGACAAGAGGCAGCTCGATGACAATGTGAGTGGAGGATTTTCRTTGCTTTGATAGTTGGAGGATCTATGGGAAGCTCTGACTCCATGATTTGCTGATAGCCAGAGACAGGCTTTGAAGYGATTTCCTTTCCACAAGGTACAGGATCAATATTAAAAATAAAAGAGAAGGAAATGTTGGGAGCAGTACAACAAAAGCAGAAAGCCCTGTCCAACATGAACCATATTTTAATGTGAAAACGCTGTCATGTGAGAAGCTGCCCCTTGGGCTCCTTCTATAAAAATGTCCATGTAGCCATTGGCACTTGGATGGCTGGTTCATAGTAGGATTCCCAGCCATGGCTTATACCAGCCATGGGGACAACAGACCAGCCTCTGTTGACTTGAAATTAAACTGAAATTTAAAATTAAACTTGGCTGGGGCTACCCAAGCCAGTTGAGAAGCTATTTGGGCAGGTGTTAGACAAGTTAATTTGATCAGAGCACTGTGCTCTGCCTGCTTGAAGGCTGCAGCAGCTAAGCAGGCTGCACAGACACGAGCTCCTCTCCTACCATGAGGAGCATTAGTTAGTTACTGACAGGAAARCACACCTTTCTGGTTATTTTTGAGGCTGAGTTTTCAAACGACACGGATGATCCTAGTAYTTTAATTTTGCTTTGTGGTTTTTAAATCAAAAAGGACTGGCCAGCTGTGAAAACAAGGTGAGAAGAAGGACTGAAGAGATTTGCCAAGAGGTTAAAGCATCTAAAACAACAGTGAGGCCTCTGAATCCAAACTGTTGACCTCGAGACCTTTGTGTAGCTCCAGAAACACATAAAAAAACCCCTCTGCCTTGGGACATGCACAACATCATCTTGCCAGGGCTCACAAACTCCTGCTCTGAAGTCCTGCAAGACTCCCAGGAGTGCCTCAGGGCTTCTGCTAAAAGAAATGTCTTCTACTAATTAGAAATCTGCTGGAACAAAAGTAAATTCACTGGAACAAATAGCTAGAACAGGTTGAAAGTCTCCTCCTTCACAAAATATACTTTTATTTATAATGTATGAGTGTGTGTGTGTATATATATATATGCATACACTTGTATTTATAAAATGGATGAAGGTTTTTCTAAATAAAGGAGAAATATACATAAKCTAGGTGGGAACAACAGCTTTTAACAGGTCTCAGAGAGAAAATTTGGCAACTTGCAGCACCTGGTTGAGAGGATGGCAGTCAATTGGGCCAAATGCAGGTGCCAGCCTTTGGCCACTGCTGGCAGGAATGGCTGCAGCCTCTGCCAGGCACGGGTAGCAATGTGTAAATACTCAGTATGGATTGGATACAGGCCCCAAAGCAAAGGGGATGGCTACTCAGGACAATTTAATATTAAAAAATAGAAGTACCCACAAAGTCTTACCTGCTTAGCCACCTTCAAGAAGGGGTTGCCAAAGACTTACATAGCAGCACATCAAAGGTCACCAAGGGGAGAAAAGCACCAAAGATTTCAGGCATATCAGAAAATTTGCTTTAAATGAAGCCACATTCTTTTTTCCCATCCTTGTTAAAAAGCCCTCAGTTCAAAGCCAAGCTGGTTCCTCCCTCGTCCTTTCCCTCCCACCATCTATCATTATGAAGGGACGGAGACGGGTTAGACGCAGCAAATGCTTCCACTGGGATTTCTGGGAAGTCTCAGCAAGAAGAGCYGGGCTCGTGCTCGGAGATGCTTGGRTGACACATGGCGGGAAAGGGGGACTTGATGGTTCTGCAGGGATGTTACCCACCCAGGCAGCTCTGAGGGGTGCCACTAAGGTGAGCCTTGGTGCAGCGTCGACTGCTCCGTGTTTACACATCAGGCTTTAGACTGGGCTCTTCTTCTTTCATTTCATTTCAGTTTTAAACATGCAGGGCCTATCCTGATCACAAAGACACTAACAGCAAAATTCCTACCAGTTCCAGGGTGGCAGGATTTGTCCTTTCCCCATATACTCGCTAGCCCTTTCCTGCAAAGTCAATGGAATAACAACCTCTCACTTGGCTCCAGCACTGCACTCASATGGTTCCTTGGAAAGACCCTGGGCCTTCTTGGGGCTCCTATGGCAGCTYGGGCGTCTCCGAGCAGTGGCGGCTCCCTGGATCACTTTTCCATAGTGTGTGTTTTTGGGGACTCTGCCAGCCCTCCTGCTCAGTGATACCGCGTGCACCAGTTCAACACATCATGTGCTCTTTTAATGAAACAGTGTCTGCAGTCAAAGCCAAAGGCCAGATTGCTATAAAAGACGTTCAGAATCAGCAGTCATTGGACTGCTGCAGAAAGCTGGGCTTTTTTGTTGTTGTTTTTCTGTGTTTTCTTCCTTCCCCCGCCATTTCTGCACAGTCCCCTTGCACGAGCAGTAGCGTGAGATGAAGCGAGCGGCACGGGGCGCTTCTGAGCTCACAGCCTCCAACGGGACAGGCCCCTTCTCTGCTGGGTCCGTAAGCCAAGAGGGAGCGACCAGGAGGAGCAGGAGGTCCCCGGAGCGAACTTTTTTCCTCTTCTTTTTCCTCTTTGTTTTCTCTTCCTATTCTTGGCACAGAGGTGGCCCAGTCTTGGAGCAGGTCCTGGGAGCGCGGCAGCAYGGAGCCGGCTTTCCTGCAGCACCCGCTGGAAGGAGGGATATGATTCCTGGCTACRAGCAGCCATTAACCAAATACCGCCAGAAAGGGGTAGAAAAGGCAGCAGAGAGCTTGGCCTTGTAAAAATAGCTGTAACTTGCACAGAGCGGCACAAAAGCCCCCGTGCTGAGCAGAACCCGCTCGCTTTAGGCTGGCACAGAGGACCGGGTTGGCTCTGCAAGCGCCCCGCGTGTCTCACACTGCCCAAACGGGCACAATGTTATAGCTCATATTGGCTGCCCGCACATTGCATTTAATGGGGCATGTYCCTTCCTCTGGTATTCCTGAAAATCACTGAAATATAAATGAAATGAAAAGAGTTCTTCTACTGACTCCTAAGAGCCGCCAGTTGCACAGCGCTTGATGGCCACGTGTAACAGCAGTCGAGAACTATTTAAAACTATTTAAAAATGGCTCGCGCTGTGCTAAAACACTCTGTTCTAACTTAGGCTTCTGGAGATGTTACTAAATTAGTCCTGTCCAAAGGCTTTTGTGATATTTAATCATCATCATAAAAGCCGGAGGGCTTTTGCCTTGCCCTCCAGAAGGGCTCTGATGGTTTTGCTGGTCCCACACCGTCCTGGCAAGGTGCTGCCCGACTGTTTGATTCCAGAGACACCGAGACACTTCCCACCAGAGCTGCCGTTATTAAACAATATATTTTAATCGTCACCACCTTTCCCACACAGTCGTGGGCCAAATCTCTCCTTGCTGGCTTCAGCCGAGCCACACAAGGGATGAATTTGGCTCAATACATATAAAAATACAACAAGACGAGTAATAAAAAGAAATGTTTGGGTTTCTTTTTTTATAGCAGTCAATACTTTGCACCGTAAGAACACACATGCCTGGCCAGTAAAATCCCATGATAAAGGACCGACGTGTTTAAGACTTCATATGCAGAGTAGCCCATGGTGTTTAATTACACCAGCGAAAGACACTGTGTTTAACAGTCTTTCTTACCTGGACTCCACACTCGCCAGCAGAGCTTAATTACCTGAGACACGCGGAGCCTTTGCCTGCCGGCACCAATAACCCCCACTCCTTTGCGCATCGGACTCGCAGAATATTGCTCGTTTTTGCTCTAATTTCCTTATTTGGATGAGGGCCTTGCAGCATCTCACTTCCGGAGTGAGTTTTGCACAGCTCAAGTGCTTCATTCCTGGCACATTCCTGCTTCTTTCTTGCCCTTCTCCCACTTTTTTTTTTCGCTCCATGCACCTCAGCTCTTTCTGCCTCCCCGGTCCTTTTGGGCCAGATGGAGGTTTATGGCATTTCCCCTCTCGTGACTCTTTGCTGCACCATTAGAAGAGTTTCAGCTCCATCCCAGGCCCAAAAAGACCTAAACTGCTGCAGTGTGAATCTACTTAAGGCATTAAAGAACATGGGCCTTGCCTGTCCATTAAATCACCAGCACATGAACAGCCACGTGTGGAGCAGGAACAGCCTGAATCCAGCCCCCGACTCATCAAGAGTGAAATTAAGACATTAATTAAGCCAAGACCAGTTTTGCACAAGCTCATTCCTTTCCCTTTTTTGCAAAAATCCCCTTCAACCATTATGATTTTGGTGGAAAACGAGTCCTCATTACATCAAGCCACGTTAGATTTATAGCCCGTGCTCGGGCTGAGCTCCTCATTAATTCGTAGGGGCAAGAGGCTTTTTCTTTTTCTTTTTTTGGTCATACACACAGAAAAGCGATGCGATGCCGAGCGGTGATTTAGAGGCATCCCCCGCGCCACCGTCCTCGTCCCCACGCCGCGTCCTCGGCTCTCGCTGCAGCCAATTTCCTGCGTGCCCGCGCTGGAACAATCCTGCCTCAGTGCTTCCCTCCGGCCCCTGATCCTTTAATTTCCTCCAGCCGGCTCCTGCAGGGGACTCGTTCGAAGTTTTATGCTACTCTTTTGGACTAATCATTTACGACTGACTTTAAGGAAAAAAAAAAAAAGAGGATAAAAAAAAAAAGCCTCTTGGTGCCGCTGCGAGATAGCGGGGCTGCTAATTGGGATGCCCGGCCAGCGAACGGCAACGCAAATGACCTGGAAACCCCTCAAATTCTGCCCCTGGTTTTATAACAGGAGTGGTTATTGATTAATTTAGGATCTTATGCTGAGGTTACGGTCACAATCTATAAAATCCCTCTGCAGTGCAGGTTTTCACACCTCGACAAGGCAGCAGAAGGCTGCCGGAAAAGCTGTATAAAGCCCAATTAATGGACAAGCTCGCAATGGCAGGAGAAAGATCTCCTGTTTGGACTGGTTGCAAGCGCTAGACACAGGACTTGCACCATGTGACCCACTTTTATATGCTAAAATCACCAGATCTAACCTGAAAGTGCTGGTTGGAGAGACAGACGTTCCCAGAAAGGGCAGTCTTGAGCCTACCTGCCCCAAAACAAGACATAAGGCACAAGTACAATGAGGATGTCCATTAACGTCAAGATTATTGATGTTATGCACAGCAAAACAAACAACAAAATATAGCTTTATTGCATAAGAAAGTTCATTTATCACAACYTTTGTACTAACATTAAACTAAAATCCATCTGAACACGGAGAATTTCATGCTCCGCTCTTAGATAATGCCCATCTTGCCTTGTTTTGTAATCTAAAGTTTATCGAAATATATCAACTTTTTTTCAGGGGGAAAAACACATACCATGTTCAGCAAAAACAAAATATCCCTGCATTACAGGTACGATATAAAGGTGAATTTATTTACTGGCTTATTGCTTTATCTGCTATGGAGTTAATTAGAGCAGCGCAGATGCGGAGCCTCCCAAATATGTTATTTAGTAGCRGAGCTTTTCTGAACGGTGCAAATGAAGACTATCACGATGGCAGTGACCCAGGCTTAACTCAGCAAACAGGAATAGGCAATTATAGCAATTATTTTTGTATTTGTAAACWGTGCAGGTGCTAAAAATTCTTCTCAGAGATTTTTTTTTTTTTTGACGTTCAAGGACAAATCTATACAATAGTTTGATGGATATTACACGCCAGCCATCACTGCAAACTATTGTTAAACCTTAAAAATCAAAGTAAGTAYATTACTCCTAGTGAGAGCAAAGTCACGCTACATTTTTGAGAACAGAAATGGTTTTTGTTGCTATTTCTGGCTGCATTGAGTTAGCCTGGCTCAGATTCCCTCATATAGTGTGGCTAAAGCCTCGGAATTCACCATTTCACACACTCATGATAAAAATCTGGGGTTCAATTAAAAAATTATTCCGACTTGCTAAATGGAGTGTATTTCAGACTACTTCAGGAAATAGACAGGAGGAGATAGAGAGTCTGAAGTGATGGTTTATATGAATGGTAAAGTATGGCAGAAACAGAAAGATCTCAAGCAGCAGCCGATTTATACGCTGCTAATTCCCTCCTTAGACGATCAGACTTAGCCTGGTCTGATTTCAGCAGGAAAATCTCTGCATAGAGATCAACACTGGTCTCAAGCATAAGATCCTAATTATTTGAAAGGCATTTGTTTTCATAGCTTTTTTTTTTATGTGTCCAAGTCGATGGCATTTTAATGCCTTATTAAATGGTTGTTTTACAGCAGCCCGTCTGTTCAGTCTCTGTGCCCATGTCTGTACTTTGTGCTGCAGAATTTTACCTTTCATGCTAGCCAAAAATATTTTCCAAATTCCCTATAAAAGTTTTCGATATTTCCTAAGACAAATAAAGTGGCTTTTTTTTTCGTTTTTTTACATACTCTAAAATGACATTGATACGGTAGATATGACATATATGCCTTTCCATTTATGGTCTGCTTGCAAAAAGATGTGAAAGTTTGTGTTCATTAAGGGGATACGCTGAGCTAGCTTGGGCCCAAATTTATATGTTTTTTTTTTTTTAAATTACATAAACAAATGTGAATGTTTTCATTTCTGGTTGTCTTTAATTCAGCTTAAATCCCAGCAATACAAAATATTTGAACATTCCTCTAGCTTGTTTTCAGCCCAGACATTACAGTGTGGGGGTCTCTGAATGCACAAGGGTTAGAAAATGAACTAATTCAAAACTGTCTTGAAATAACATGGAATTGGTGAGAATTTTTATTTTTTTTTTTATCAAGTGACATTGAAGTGTAGGTAAGACGAATAAACATCCAAATGTTGCAGAGAAGCTAGACTTTAAAATGATGAATTTACCTGCATTCTGACAAGAATGGTGGTCAGATGCTTCTTAAAATATTGCTTTGCTGAAGCCAATGGCTCTACAGCCTGGGACAGAGAATGGGGAGCACGTTCCCATCACCTACACGCAGATTGCGCTGCCTCTCCAGTTGCACCAAAGAATAGCTTAAATTAAATTAAATTACAGATTAAATAATCACATCCTTCACTTATCTGTCTTATTAGTCCTGGTGAGTATGTAGTGGGGATCAGCAGAATGTTTTAAGATAAAGCATAATCTAAAGGGCCTGTTTTCGGCTCCTGGGGACTCTGTAGCAGGGAGCAGTAATGAACAGACGGTGGAAGCAGCCAGACCTACAAAAGAAACAGCATTTTAAAAGTACTGTATTTASAGGGGGAAGAAAGAGAGGTTTGCCTTTGTACATAAAGAGCTCTATTCATTAAAAGAAGTTTTTACAAATGTGGTTATTTCAAATAGTCAAAAAGTGTGAAATACACTTAAAATGAGTAAAATTTGTGGGTTTTCCTATGGGTTAAATATGTGCCATACTAATAAAGCTCTCCTCACACCTCTTCCCGACTCACGGTCTTTGGCCTCATTCTGCGAGATGTTTTGGATGGAGGGAGCTCAGCTCTTGGCTGGAACGGGCTGCTCGGAACTGAATTCCCAGCCCTGCGGGGATTAATGGACGGTCGAGGATCCAGGAGGAATCACTTGAACCTGCTGCTGGGCACGGCACGGCTCCAGCATCCTGCGTCCGGCCCCGAGGCAGCTCCAAGGGGCTGGATGGGCCCATCGGTGCCATGCTGGAAGAGGGGAGGCTCTAGGAGCWAGATGATGGCACTTGGGGCATGGGAATGGTGCAAACGGAGCAAAAAACAGGGCTGGAGGATGAGTCAAGCCAGCTGGCCAAGTGCTGTCAAGCCACCAGGCCAAATTTTAAATCAAAATTTCCTTGAATTCCTTGATTCTCACTGGAGATTTATAAGCCCCCCCACGTAAAGCTGCACTGGGGCTGGTGCTTCAGAGAGCCCCAAGTGCCGGCTGCAGATAAGAGTTTGCTGATGTTACTGATGCTGCAGGGCTTCCCTTGCCCACAATTAGCTTCCCAACGCTGTCATTCCCACCCAGGCTTTTCAAAACATACCTGGCGCTTATGCTGCACACAACACATATATCAACAGCTTAGGAAAAAAAGAAAGTGCTTTGCGAAATGTTAGCTCTTACATTGCACACAATTAAGTGCTACTGGACAACCTGCAGCAACCTGGCAGCACTGCTGAGTTAAGCGCAGGCTGATTCCTCGGGAGGGTTACCAAGTGATGAAAATCTTTGCACATCTGATTTTCCTGTGTTGGATCCCACCTACTGCATAAAGGGAACTGCCAACAGCTGCAAAACAGAAGATCTCTCTTAAAATCAGATTATTTCTCAGTGCCAGGTTATGCCAGGCCTAATAACCACATTACTCCTGCCCTTGCTCCTGTCCATATGCCCATCACCGGGACATCAGGTCTGCTGATGGATATGGTGGGGAGATGCCAGCACTGGGACAGGTCAGGTGTAAAAGAGCAAGACTCATAGCAGGAAAATTAGCAGCCTATTACTTAGCTTGCAGACATATATATATATATAAAATATATACACATATATAATATGCATGTRTATATATATATATTTCAGACATATAACCTTGTAGCAGTTCATTACTACGGTAGTGATTTGCTTCTTCCAGCACTGAAGATGGAGAATTTTAATGGCAATAAACCTCCCTTAATGTTAAGCAATTAATAATATGCAGTGTATTGCAGCTTATTTCTGGCAGGAGAAAAAGGAAGAATAATAGAGGGGGCATTCCTTCAAATATGTTTATTTACTAACAAAAAAGCCCACAACCTGCCTACCGCAGGCAGCAGATAACAGGGGAAGCGACATTCCTGCTTTTCCCAGCTGGGAGGCAATGGGCCCTGGCGGGTCCCTGCAGCCTGCTGCTGATTTGTACAAGCCATATATCCTTTCCTAAAGGAACGGCGGTGAAAATGTTCTCTAGATTTAACCACTGTCAGATGTTTTTTGAGCAGAATATTAATTTCTCTCCAGAGAACAGAAACTTTTTGTTGCAATAAGCCACCACCTCTCCAGCCCTTTGATTCCTTCCGTCGAGGCTGCCCCTGGAYCATAAGCGCCAGCATCCGCGTCCAGCCCGGAAGGTGTCGGAAATGTGGGGAGCCCGAAAATGCAGCAGGAAAATGCTATAGGAGCTCTGAAACACTGAAAATGTTCAATCACGCCACGCTCGCCATCAAAATGCTTCCCCTCTCCCCAAGTCCCTGTGGTGGCTACATGGTGCTAGCAAAGCCACAAGTAAACCGTCTCAAGGAGCAGCAGCAGGCACTGTAAACTGCGTAAAAACAAAAATAAATAAATAAAAGCCCTTCACCTGCCTGCCCGGGTCGCCTCCGTTTGCTCTTTCTCTGCTCAGAGCCTTCCCGGGTCACTGGGATGCTCCTAGTTAATCACTTCTGCTCAAATCACACTGCTGCCACACATCCATGTTAACTCAGGATTTAAATGTCTTAATGCCAGAGAAAATTAACCCCTTCTACAAAGGCACTAGCAGCTAAGATTGCTGCAAAGATTGCCGGGTCTTTAAAGTAAGGTTTGCATCACTCTTTCTTGAGCAAAAAGGTAGGGCAGCGAGCAGTGTGCTGGGAAAACCTGCCTGCTGCAAGTCAGCTATCCACAACCACCACGCTTCACCTGGGCCACATATTTAAAGGAAACTTCTGGATATTTAATTTGTAAGACAATATTTCCAGCATGTATTACTCTGCTATTAGCCATAATGAAATCCAAATCTTTYGTAGCTTATCCATCATTCTAGTCACAGCTCTCGCTCGCAAGCGGAGCAAGAACTCCAGCTTTCAAAATCAATTTTCCCACTTTTGGATGCATCGTGTTTCCCAGCAGTCACTGTCTCTGCTTTAGACCAATATATTCTCTCCCAGTACACCTAATAATTTAAGTTCGAGAGAGGGGACTTTATTCCAGTCATTTCACAGATCCTAATATACATTCAATAAGCAAACTGCCCAAATCTAGAGCAAAGCTGCAAGCTTTATCCTCATTCCTCCTGAGCTCAGCACTCTCGCCTTCATGTCTTCACGTTTCCTGAGCTGATTGAAGAACTTTCCCTGGACATTTCTGAGGCTGTGTCCTGGCCAGCCTCAGAGCAACGTTTATGGCCAATTTTTCAGAGGTCTAATACATAAACTGAATTATTCCCTTTAATTTTTCCACAGCTGCCCATTTTCCTTGTTTTGCAAACCAAGATTATCACTTTTCCTAATTGTGCAGTAAGGCCGGGGATCAGATCAGGATCACCCCTTTTCATCATTCACTTTACAAACTGTGTTCGGGTTACAGCGCTTGGCTGCGAGGAGCCCCACTTTTGGTCCATCTTTCCAGGCATTCAGCTGGGCTCTGATTTGAACAGAGCATCTGGGCTCCTCATGGATGTTTCTCCTTCAGAAGTAGAGTTTTTGGTCTTTTTTTTTTTTTCCTTTTTGAGCTGACCTGAAACATCCCATGTGAGTATCTGTAAATTTCAAATTACAAGCACTTTTTTCCTCCTGATTTCCTTTCTCCCTGAGATCTCTGACTCACAATCTTTTGCTTAAGCTATGGACTTCAAACACCAGCTGGGATGCTTTGATTTCCTTCCAGAAGAGATATTTTAGCTTATATCTTCAGCTGTGCTAGGAAGTGCCAGGTTGGCCACAACTTTTTTGCTTTCTGCTGTCTCCTGGTAGCCTTTCCAGGCCACGGCAGCCCAATTGCTTGGCAAGATGCTGACCTGGGCACGTCCATCTCGGAGGTTTGTGCCCAGGTTCCCTGTCCAGCCAGAGAAGTTTATAGATGCACCCAGATTTTTCTTTCTCACTGCAGGCCTTGGTCCTTCCAAGGAGGCTTCCCGACACTGCAGATTCATGTTTTAACTATATTTCGCATCTTTGACTTTGGCAAGTTCAGGAAAAAAAAMCAAGGTATTTGTGGGGGAAAAAAAAAAGCAAAAAAAAAARGCAACAAGTTTCAGATACTACTGTTGAAAAACAGTCTGGATGTTCTGAATTAATATTGCATTAGTAAAAGCCAAATGGCTCTATGCCAGGGCTCAGCCTAAGGTGTGTTTTTATGACAGAGCTATAAATGCACAAAATAAGTGGTTTATAATGGAAATTCTGACACACTTTTAATATTAAAGGCAGAAATGCATTGGTTGTGGCAAATAAAAATCTGACAGCTGTGGTGCTCCCTTGTGTTGTCGTCCTGCGCCAACAGGTCCACTTGGTGCTGGGTTCCACCTCCATGTGCTGCTCCAGCCACGCTGTTTTGGGGCAGATGAGGCCATACGTATTCTGGAGCTTGTCAACACTCCCTTTTATTTTGTTTTTCTCAGATCTTTTTGCTTTCATMAGCTGAAGAACTGGAGTTTCCCTTGACGTCCTTCCTTCCGAGGGCACCTTCCTTGCGTGGTGACTGTGGGTGGGAAGTGCGGCCCTGAGCCTGTGGGCATTGCGCTCAGTTCAAAACTCATGGTCAGAAACCATCCCCTGCTGATACTGGAGCTATGGATCAGCCTGTGAATGTCCGGAAAGAGGGGCAATACTAGGAAATCTAGGAGTTTACACAGGCACAACAATTATTGACATACTGTGACTGTGGTAACATTGGCGATGATGAAGAATTTTGCAGCATCATACAAGCAAATACCAYGTGCTAAATTCCTAAGGTGGAAAAAGGTGGAAAAAGGAATACAAGTTTTACTTGTATATAAATGCTCTAACTACTCACCTACTCCAGTTGCCTCCATCATTTACTCAAATTATTTACCACATATATATATATATATACACGTACATACACATATATCTCAAATGAAAGTGGGAAGGAAGAGTGCAAAAAGGCAGAAGCGTTTCTCATCAAAAATATTTAAGATTTGCAGATATAGCCATCCAGATCATACTGGGTATTTCTGATGTGTCTGCATTGCATGCATTAAATCTGAGACTTCCAAATGTAGCTGGAGGCTTGTGGAGAGCTTTCCTACCAGCCCAGCTTCCCGAAACACCTTTGGCAAAAAGATTATTTGGTTTGCAGTCATGTTCTTTAGGAAAACCAAGGGAGAAAGGCATCACAGAATATTGGATTACCAGAAGAGAGGTTTTTCAGACACATGCATACATAGACATACATACGTATCTTGAACATATTTGGTACTTCATACACAGGCTGGAGAGCAAAGAATGTGACTGAAATTGAAACAGATGACAAATAAACATGGGATGATAGATTAAACTTGCCAAGTAGCATACTAGCCTTCTCTGCTGTGACCTCCTCTTAATGCACAGATTAATGGCAACAGCAAATAACAATGCAGAGCGCTTTGGCTTTTATATATCTTTAAACAGAGAGGAAATGAAAACCAAATAACTTATGACTTATAAATAATCTATCTGGACACGAAATAAAACATTTGTGCCTATGAACTAAGATTCATGCTCTCACTTCCAACATCTTCCATTAACACCCCCAGGAAATTTAACACAATTAAATTAATGTTCCRAAGGTGACGCCGGGCTGAGGGAAGCGGAGCCTGGGGCACACTCCCTGGCTGCAGCCTTTAAGAGACTCTAGCTGCTTGAAAGGCACAAGCAAATTTTACTTGCATCTTGAGGATATTATTCATAAATTTACATTAGCTCAGTTTGATTGCTTCTTAGGGCATTTACAGAATGCTTGGAAATGAAATCAAACCTAATAATAATAATAATAATAATAATAATAATAATAATAATAATAATAATAAAGATATTATTTTGTTTCAAATAGGCTGCTGGTCTCAGGTTTGAAAAACCCCGTGGTTCCCTACAGGACCTTCTGTCAAAGCAAAATGCTATAAGCTGGTTTAGGATAGGCCTGAATCACTATTGACCAAAACAAAAAGTTGAATGCAAGTCACAAAAGCGACAGGATCTGAGGGCAAGACAGTATCCTAAAAAAAAAAAGTTTACTAGGAGGATTGGCCATGTCAGTAATTACACAATTAGAAGTTTTTAAAGGGCTGCAACGGCAGGAGAGAGTCATTGCTTACATGAGCTCATGCTTTTTATGCTGGATGGATCAAAATTGCTGGCTGAGCTGCCCAGGTCCATCCCGTAACCACCACGACACCTCTTGTCTGTGCACTCCAGCGCTTCTCCTGGGAACACAAACTCGTGGGCAAAACTTAGGAGATGCTTAAGGAATTCTTAGATACTAAGATAGCTGAAAATGCAAAGATAAGAGTTATGTCCTTGCTGGGGGGGGGGGCACTGTGGGCAAGGGTGGCACCTTATTTGAAGGATCATCAGAGTCCCAAGCTCCATCATCTTCTCTGTCCTGACAATAGAGCACGAGCAGTTTCATGCCCAAGATCTAAGGTAGGCCTAGAATTTAACCTCAGTTAAAATCTCTCCCACTCAGGATGTGGGACAGTCTCTGGGAGGAGCCCATGCCAGTCAGGAGCTCTCAGAATGGGTCAAAAACCCCCACTTTAGCCCAGGCGCAGCTGAGTCCTCGAGCCTGTGGCCATCCTGCCTGGGGAGAYGACGCAACGCCAATGATGGTCGGATAATCACTAGCTGGGGAGATTGAAGATTTCGGTTTGCTATAAATCGTGGCTGTGGTCACTGGCTACACTGGTGGCCCCTGTGAACGCTGCACGTTTTTAACTTCTATTTTTGCTTCCCCTCTAACCTATTTACATTTGTGTGTTTATTCACCAGTTCCTTCCAGCCCTAAACCTGGCTGAGTGCTTGCTGGGACGTGCATTTGCTGTCTCACAGAAACCCTCCTATGATGGGATCCCAGTGCCTGATTGGGGATTACAGGAAAGAAATGGGAACCGCTATAACAATCAATAATTATTTTAACGACGAATTTGCAGCTAATAATGTTTTCTTTCTCGTCACTCAGCATTCAGGCATATTCTGGGCTGGCTGCAAGGTCCAGCAGCAGAACGTGGCTCCTCTTCTCCTTGTGCCAAATCACAAGGGTCTGAGCGAGACCTAGGAAAGCTGCACCTGGGTTTGGTAAATGGATCTCTGGACCAAAGCTGTCAAAGAAGAGGACAAAATGACATTTTTGGTACATGAGAGGACCCAGGACTTTATGAGTGAAACCAGCACAGAACCAGGAGCAAAATGTTCAAAGCATGGTGGTGCTCTGCTTGGACTATGTGTCTTTGAAATCTGCTTATCTGCTTCATATATCTTTCAAGGTAATTATTTTAGTACCTCCCTTGCTATTTGTATCTACACATATAGAGAAAAAAGCAAAGACAGGTGAGACTGCTGCATTCCTAATATTCTGGTCAAAAACTTCTGTCATTTAACAGATCGACTAGAGCTTTTTCTCCTGCCTTCCTTGCATGTCTTTACTGGACAGTCTGATACCTATCATATACTGTTATGTCAGTAAGTTTTTTTGGGTAGGTGCTTAAAATATATATATATATTATTAAATTATTATTATTAATAATGTAATTAATAACAATTACTACCATCATTAATAATAATACACATAGTCAGTCCTGATGTGACCCAAGAAGCTGGAGGAAACTATCTCTGGGGAAAGGACCTTTAGCAAAAGAGTTTATTTTTCTTTTTGTGATCAGGCTTTTCTTGATTAGTCTCATGTGATTCTCATTGGTTACTTAAGTTGCTTTTAACTATAAATTAAGGCCCATGTTAGTTTAAGCTCTCTGTTTGGATGCTGTTGGCCTGAAGCCCTTCTGTGGGTACGTGCCCAGATCTTCTCCAGCTGTGCCTTGGAAAGCAGGGAGAGGAAGGAGGCTGAGGGCAGCTCCTGTTGTTCCCCAGACCAGCTCTCCAGGCTCGGCRGCAGCCACAGTGCTTGTTTTGGACCAGCCTCCCTCCTTTTATTAGCACTTTGCTGCTTTTTCTGGGTAAGCATATCAATGGAACTTTTTTTTTTAATATTTGTTTTGGTGTAAAACAAAGCTGGCTGGGGAGATGCTTTTCAGGCAGAAATACTGTGACTGAGAAGTAAAATTTTAACAGTGGATTAAAAGTCAATGGTTTTCTTGGGTTTGTTTYCTTTAAGAGAGGTAGAAACTAAAATCCATTCTTTTTGGTTGCTCAGGGTCCTGGAGAGCCCCAGTATCTCCTTCTAGTATGATTTAAATTATTATTTTTTACTTTGAAAACATTAACCATGATAGCAGGCTTAAAAAAAGGTATACAAAGCCACCACTTRGCAATAGAGCATACTGCTAGGCCCAAGAGCCGAAGAGATAGAAAGTTTTAGTGTGATCACGGGAGCTGGATTTGGAAAGTTCCTGGAAAAAAGTATGTGCTGTAGGACCTCCAATTTTGTTCCATTTTGAAACCATCAGGAAAAGGATGAGGAATGCAAGTGCTGAACACAAACCCAACCCCAGGCAAGGGAAGGATGCATGGACCCTTTGCTAGAACATTCTTGTTCTACCAAAGCCCTTTCCTASGTTGTAGGGAGGCAAAGGATTCAACCAGTATCGGGAACACACTGCACATAGTTGGTCTCAACAGAACAGCTGAAATCCTAGAATCACTCGGACAAAGATAAATGTGTTTCTCAGAGCCCGTCTAGACTATAAAAAGATGGTCCTGGGCTTCCCTGCCAGGCCTGGAGAGGATGTGGTCAGCCAGGCTCATTTGATCGTGTATGTGGTTGGACTGCACAAAACTCAAATCCTTTCGCAAAACCAGTGCTTGCTGAAAATATTACTCTAATTTGAGCCGTGGCCCTGTCGGACAGACGGTGTCAACCTGCCAAATATAAAAAATGAGGTTTTTAAGCTACTTGTTATTAGCTGCTCAAACCTTGACTGCAGCTGAGTGAAGAAACCCCAACATTCCCATGACAAACACATGGTTTAACCAAAAATATGGGAGGTCCTTTCCTCGGAGAAGATGACAGGCCTGAGGAATAATTGTTAAAATAAATACTCGAAAACTTGGCTCTCTTTCTTCACCTACACAGAAAGGAATAGTTAAATCTACAAGCCAAAATTTCTCACTAACTCCTAGAATATTTCTCCTTTGAACAYGGTGTGCTTTGATCTTAGTGTATGAAATACTTCATCTTTCAGAGTAATCATAATCAATGTCCAGTCTCATTTTGAAATAAAATTTGTAACTTTAATGTTTTCAAGGTTACTTCTAGGAAATGTGACATATATAATTCAATTGGTATTGTCTGGTCTGATGTCCCACATGTTAAAAATGAAAGTTAAGATATCCAAATTTTTCATCTCTTTCARAATTTGACATTGTGCCTACAGGACAATATTTCATGATTCACAARGCTCCCAACAGGAGCCCAGTTGAGTCCAGGTTGTTTTGATTTTTACCTGACAATAGAAGACAGAAATTGGMTAAAAAAGTAAATTTGGGATGATATTAAGGAATTATTCTGTTTGCCAGGTAACATTATCCTTCTAATATTTTGAAAATTTAAATCAGGTCAGTTAGACCTCCTGGGCAACAAGAGGAGAGCATTTTTTTGGAACAGTTTTAACCTCAAAAACAAACAAAAAAGGGTCTAGGTACCCTAAATGAGAAAATATAAAGTCTATCATGTACAAACCAGTTTTCTATTTGCAAGGGCATTCATGTGATCTAATCCTGAAAYAAATAAATGTGCATGACATCTTCAGTAGACAGAGTCTTATGTGCTATAAGAGCTATTGCTATTAAAGATTTCCCCCCTCCAAGATGCATCAACAGAATTAAAAATAGGCAAAGATAAAAATGAATTAAAAGCTTATAAAAATGAACATCTCCTATCTCTATTCCTTTCCACCAGACCTCCCCATCTGGAATTTATTTTTAGGATGCTCATTCCTTCTCACAGGTTCAATGCTACCCGTTTCACACCATTTAGCTATTGAAAGCTCTTGAAATTCCGGGCCAGAGAAGCCAAAACCCAGTGTATTTCACAGTGATGTAGCTAATGTGTCAGACTTGTAAAATAGCTCTTAGTGGTAGACCCCCATTTAGAGAAAGACGGAAACTAGCTTTAAATACTTAAGGCTTTAATATCTAGTCCATTACACTGCAGCAAGGTCTTGTAAAGAGTCAATTATGGGATACTTCTGATTTGATCCACATGCAAGGGAAATCCGCTTCTTTGCCTTTAAACCTCTGTAGTAAGTGTCCTGTTTAAATAATTAGTGACACTTTTTCTTTGATCAAATTGATTCACATTGTTATTCTTTTATGTTAATTTAAAACTTAATCCATGTAAAATCCAAGACAGATCTTAATCCATCACTTGGAGAGCTTTTATAAAAAGGCACTATCGTGAGATTTTCCAGAAAACACGACAGGTTAAAGATAGGAGGGAATTAACTTGAAGCAACATGCAACTTCTCCTTACCCCTTCTGAAAATGTGTGAATCGCCAACCAACTGGGCTCGAGTAACACAGGGAAGCAATGTGACAGTTTGTGTCCCTGCTCAGAACTATTTGCAAAGTTAGCAATTATTATAACACAAAAAAATCCCCACAATTCTCCAGCGTATTTAAGAAAGAAGCCAAAATCTGGGAGTTTCCTGTCATTAAAATGCATTAATCATGGAAAATATTGTAATGTGACTGGCAGTTATTTTAATTTATATCCTTGCTTTCTATCCAAAGCTTAGTTGGAAGTTAAGAGTAACAAACACAAGCACCGTGCAGCTGCTGCTGGAGCTGGAAGGGATCTCGGGCCAACAGGACTAGTGAAGGTGCTCAGAAAATAGAACAGGTAGAGGTGAAAAAAMCTTCTATTTAGCATTTCACATCCTTGCTCTCGCATTGAATAACATTTCTATAAATCTATGAATGAGGGGCAACACAGATAAGTGCATAAGTGCATGACTATATTAGTTTTGCCTGGGTCCATAAATTCAATAACCTATACTAATTTTAAATTCAATAAGCTATACTAACTTCTTGCTGTACACATTCAAATAATGCGAAGCAGTATATCTGCAGGGAAGTCCAAATTAGTTAGTCTTAATGGAACATGAACTGATAATTTGTGGGTAGCACAGTCACATTCTACCATCACATTTCAATAATGGCAAAATTACGGCTTTTAATAGTAAAAAAAAAAAAAAATGTCTCTAGACACTGCTGTTTAATACTAAAGGAGGCCCAGGAGCTGCTTTGCTGAAATATTGCTGTATGTTTCTTCAAAAGGGGTTGAGGGCAAAGCACTTAAGCCTTCCCAGGATTTTCCTAAAATATTACTGCAATATTGCAAAAGAAATAATAACAGATAATATTTCACAAAAATTAAAAACTATTCAAGGAAAACAAGATGACCATTTTGTTTAACTGTATGACAAAATCCTGGAGTGAAAATTGTTTCAGAAAATGACTCCTGGAAGAGATTTGCCGTGCGGCTCCTGCTCGCTTTGCACGAACCGCTGGCTCTGGAGGACCTCTGCTGCCCGCGYGCTGCACTGAGCGCCCGCGCGCGCCCTCCGCTCTGCTTCACCAAGGGCCCAGGAACGGCCTGAGAGAGCCTTTACCCATCATTTAGAAAGCTGGAGATCAGGCTGGGAAAAATGGCCAATAATTTGGTGTTTGTGTCATTCGTATGCTTAGTGCCTCCTGAAATTTGTGTTTCCCTTTTGCCATTTCAGCTCGGGCAGAACAAGCAAAATCAGGAGCTTGCAGGAGCGATGCTCCCGAGAGCTCTAGCAAGCAGTATCTGATGTGCATGGATAAATCAAGTTAGAGATGAAACTGAGCTCGTGATGGTGGGAATCTTTGCACAGCTCTGACTGTCAGAAAAGTCTCCAATTCTGGGACTCTGGTMAATAAAAAGCCCCAGGGCTAGATGCATCAGCAATAAGACCCTGCACTTCAGCCTTTGGTATCTGCTCCAGCCGTGCATGGGCACCAAGTGCTCCTGGAGATAACCAGGGCTGCTCTCCATCGCCTGAGGCTGCCACCCCAAAAGGACGGAGGGTCCCTGAAGGTCCTGTGGCATCAACAGAGCACCTCAAATGGCACCAGAGCCAGGCAAATATAACCTCACTCCATCATACTAGGGAGAAATATTTAAAGGTTATTAAATATTAAGGGTTTACAAAAGTCTTTGAGACCAAAAAAAGGGGTTGGGGAGAGTGGAAAGTGTGTCCTGTTATTAAAGAAAGGAGGATCCTCATGTGCCATGAGAAAGGTAAGAGTGGTATCCTGCCCCTCGGGGTTCAGAAAAGCCACCCTGTCTGTAAGGCAGGGCACATACATAACTCATACGCTGTCATCTATTGACTTGCATGAGTTCTGCACATATAAAAGCTGCCAGGATATATTCTAATCTCATTTAACTTAGTAATTATCCTTTATTAGGAAAGAGCTTTTATTTCATCAGGAAGAGCTGGACAGTAAAATTTTGCCCCAGAAGAGCTATTCAGCTCTTGAACAGCACTGTACAGGTCTGTACAAACACAGACCACGGCTCCAGCCTCGCTGTCCTGCCCTTGACCAGCATTCTCCTTTTGGAGGCATTAAATCTTGGCAACATCCATAGCAGTTCCCACTTAAGCTGAAGTAAGTACATGTACAGAAGGGCTCTGTCAACATATCTGAGTGGAAAGATGTTTGGATTAACTAAGAAAACCTATTTCAAATCTCAGATAATAAAATGTCCTCCTAAATCCTAATTGCAACTTTCATCTTGTGTCTTAGACCTTGCCACCAGCTGATGTGCCGATACAGATCAAGTGTTTAGTTTGATAAATGCGGCTTACGAGGGTCTTGGTATTGCTGACTGACAGAGTAGCTGAATAGGATCCAGGCTTCTAAAGGTGATTATCTGCCTAAAGAAGGAAGAAGATGAGCACAGGACAACCTTGTTTGTCATTTTGCGCACTTAATCAGACAAAGCTCATAAGGCTAAGAGCTTCTCTATACCATCAAAAATAAAACAAAAGCAGCTTTCAAATAAATTACACTACCATTTTACAGAGAGGGAAATCCATAARCATGCATGTGAGAATTATCTTTTTGTTGCTCTATTTCAGCAAAAGAACTTAGAACTGCAACATTAAATCCTGTTGCCAAAGAGTCTTTTCCTTAGGGTATTGAGTTCAGAGTTTACTACAGCTAAATCACGCTATGCAACACACATAAAGCAGAATTCTTTCTRTAAACAGTGTATAGCCAGGTAGAAAGGCACAAGATAGCAGGAGCAGTGATTTTTAGCTTAAATTGTTACCTAACATAAATAGAATTATAATGCCCCTTCAAGGAAAACATCAGACTGTTAAGGCTAAATCACTAATGCCTTTTTACTGCCTTGAGATAACACGAAGAGTATGTGRTCATTAATTTATCTTTGTGTCTGCTCCAGAAGTGCATAAAGTGATTCTTATATAGTGTGACTGAGTGGCATATTTCTCACTGTATGGCTTTAATTTACAAAGCATTATTTTTAAAGAAGGTCAATGAGCAGTGTCTCATTCCACCTTATTGTCAGCTTTACTGTTTTATGTGACAAAGAGAAGAACAATTCATTTTCATGGCGTTCCCTGTCCTTCCAAACGGGAAAATCTGTCAAGGGCTGGAAATGAGTTTACTTTCGAGTGTCCTTTAGTGTTACTATAGCCTCTATATCGGTTTTACAAGTTGCTTTCTATTTCGTATTTTTGTATAATAATAGCTCATAATTTATAAAGTATATTCAGTTCATTTCCAGCCTTTTATCTCCCTGACTATTGGCAACATCACTCATTACTATTAATTTCATAGCTGAAACGTTTTGATTATCGATTCTGTCAATCCAGGCAATTTCCAAGTGTCTTGTAATCACACCTAATTCTACATCTAAATCACTGGACGGATAAAGCTGTTATACTTGTAATGGTATTTGTCCTACTTTGAACATTACCAAACTGTTTTATCTAATCCTTTAGGAAACAGCATAATGAGGCTCATCTAGTGGCTTCAACTTGTTAGGAAGGCAAACTAAAAGATTTAGCTCCTCAGTCTGTCTCTAAATCTTCTAAGTGAAAGATGATTTACAGCTAAGCTATGAAAAATGCGACCACTCTCAAGTCTGGAAAGTCTCAATCTGATTTCAGCAAAGTTAAATCACGAGACGAGATTGCATCTAACTACGGCTTTGCTTACCTAGGGAGTCTGCATCTGGTGTGAACTGTTCATTAAGTTATAAAAGGTTTATAGAGCCATCCAGACCTCTATTAGGAAAAATATTTAGATTTTTCACTGAAAAAATGCTTATCTGTAAGGTTAAGTTTATACACTTCTGTGTTTGATGCCTGCAATAATATTGTTGGCTCAACAATATAATTTTTTTCCTTTTTCCAAAAATGTTATCAAATCAAATATAGGCAATTAKTATGACAAAAAAAATCATCTAAATACATAAAGACAAATGCTGATAGAAGTTAAGAGAAATTGTGTGTGCAGGGGGAGTGTTTGTTACAATGAGGAATAAACCCCATTTGTGAATTACCTGACCTCCCAAGCGTCCTGACACTGCCAGAATCTTAAAGTATCTTTAAAGACAAGAATATTTCACCTAGAATTTAAAGGAAAGCTTTAAAAGGTTTAGAGCACAGGTGAGTGCATCTCCACCACATTTCTCTGTACAACAAAGTGCTTGGAATAGCCCCACATTTGTCATTCAACAGCTTTAAGTGAAAACTGAAGTGAATATTAAAACATAAAAGTTATCACCACAGGTGAACGTGCCTGCTCTTCCTTCCTCCCAAGGCTCTACTCCAAGAGAAAGCCGGGATGAGGCTGTTTCCACGGACCCTTCAAAGGGCTCAGCTTTGCGGTTGCAATAGCAGCACGGCCACACCTACTGCAACACTATTCTTCAATTAATACTTATTTGGGGAATAGCTGGCTCGTTTGGGGTGTTTCCTGCTATGCTACTATTGAAAGCATAATTTGAAAGGGTTATTTTGTTAGTTCCTTTTTGGTGATGTGCATTTGACTTTGAATGTGCTCTGTGCCTTTGACCGTTGTCCCGCTGGGCTTTGTTGGTTATGACTTACTATTCACAGAAGCTGTGAAAAGTTTAGTGTAACTGGCAATTAAATGAAAGGATTCCCCCCATTAAATAACTTTTGTATCACTGGGTGCAACCTAAAACTGGGRGTGGGGAAAGATCATGCACTTTAGCACATTTACCATAACTAAATTCTATACGGAAGCTTTATCAGACATGAAAAAGCTCTTCAATGCTCAAGGTGTTCTAAAGCTTACATATTATTTTCATTAAACAAAGTGCTGACAATGACAGAACAAAATGATGTGTAACTAAGGTAGATCAAAACGAACATCTGAAACAGTCTCTGAAGGCTGTGAATTGCTTGCTTATTCTAAAGAATGCATTGGTTTGCTTTGAACTTCCTTGYGCTATGAATGAGACTATGAAAAACTAGAGGGAGAACAAATACAACTCATTTTCTAACTTGCAGATATTTGTGTATATAGAACAGATAATTATGAGGCATAAGCCTTCGATACCCCAAACACAGCTGTGTTTTCACCTCTCCCCTAGCAGACACACACAAAAACTTGACATATGCAGATATTTACTACGCTGTATGAAATAGTTTCCATTCTGCTAGGGTTGGTAGACTTCCACTGAGACCAAAGAGCATCCTCACTGGGGGCCAGGTGCTCCCCCTGCTCCAAAAGCGCCCATCACAACAACCACCACCTGCCTTCATGAAAGCTGACCTCGCAATGCTTTCATAAATTAGAAAGCTTCATGAAAAAGGGAAAGAATTACAGAAGGATTACAGAGAAATGCTCTTGCTCAGTTATTAAGGTTATCTTCCCAACAGCAGTTTGACRGAGTAGTAACTGCTGTGTCCACATAGGAGTTGGAGACTCCTGTCCCAGCCCTTGGTTTCATAGGGCTTGCCAGAGCAAACAGCTTGTCCCTATTTCACTTTCATAATTCAAAAGCTAGCGGTAAGTTAAAATAGTCATTAAAAATACTTTAGTTACATTTTGTATCACGGTGGTTCATTTTACAAGATTTTTTTAAAGGATTTTGTACAAATTTGTCTGGCAAATTACCTGCTTATATTTAAGGCAGTGGCATTAATCTTGCAAATGCTTAACTAACTTCACTRCTCTAGCTTTATGCACAGCAGATCCATTTGACTTACAATTAAGTGAAGAAATATTTATCTACAGGTTCCAGGTCTTAGAACTTTACTTTTAATACCCAGTTTCAGCCTTATAGATGAATCATTCACAAATGACATCATCTGCCTTATTATTAACAACTTACTAATGGGCCTTCTTGTACATATCTCAGATTTGATCTAGATTTGAGAAAAGAAAAAAAAGGTAACTAACATGCAGGCAAGCACAGTGAGATTTTCAGTTATGCCAATGTTCTTAATTCCTACTGATTTCAGGGCAGATTCTCTCCTTTTCAACTCCTACTCAGCAAGGACACTCACCATCCTTAATGCCAGGCAGCAGTTGGTGCCTTGCTGAACAAGCAGGAGAGGGGCTTGCTCTGTGTCACTGCACACTCGTCCCTTGGGCTGTCACGTTTTTGTGCTTCAGGAATGACTGGCTAAAATAAACTGAGATAAAACCTCATAGAATACAGGACTGTGAACAATCAGGCCTGAATGCTCTTCAATTTTTTTTTAAGAGTCCTACTTGCAAAAAAAAAAAAAAAAAGATTTGCACATATTTATTTCAACAGATTTATCAATATTTATATTAATATTTCCCTTGTATTCAGTTTTGATGTTGAGGCTGGTTAAAATAATGCTGGGGTTTTGCTGCCATCTGCAGCCTAAGAGGGCTCGTTTCCCTGGTGAGCTCTGTGCTTGCATCCCAAATTATCCATGACTCCCAATGGTTAAACGAGCTCTCCCTGGCTGCAGTCTGCAATTCTACACTGGTTGCAGAGTTGGATGTTACTGAAGAGAAAACTGGAGAGAAATTAGAAAGAAAGGCTACTCCTTTTAGGTAAGAAATTCAGAAGAGTCAGAGGAGAAGAAATACCAGAAAGCTTCAAGGAGTATGAAATATAAGAAAACTAAGCATACAATATCCAGCATTGTGAAAAAAAGTTCCCAAGGAGTAGGTAGGGAACCGTGGGCAGCATAAGAGACAGAAGCATTTGAAGACAGGACTGAAAAGGTGCGAGCAGCTTGAATAAAAATAACTACATTTAAGTTAGCTATCGCAATCGAGATGCTCTGATTACAGATCATGAAAAGCTCACAAATACTCAAATTACCATCGATCTGATTTCTCACCTTTRTCAAGGAACAGAATCAATATCTTCTGACTCAACCAAGTAATTACATGGCACCAAGGCATCAAATTTAAAAACGACAAACACGGAGGCTCCCACCGAGCAACCCAAACTCTGCTACAAACGCCTCATTTCTTTAACAGTTTTGAGAGCATTTGCACTATAAAAGCCAAAGCACTTGGTCATCATTTTCAATAAAAGGTAGAATATTAAATGCAGTAAGAATAAGCCCTCTCTGCTTTAGATTTCTAATTAATTTATCCAAAATGTGGTGTTAAATTGTTCAGGTACATCTCATCAAAGGGAGCACAATATCTGCTGAAAGAATCAATGTGTTGCTGTATGGAACTGATGCACCTTAAACTTTCAGTCCTCATCCTCCAGCTCTCCTTTCACTCAAGCGTCTATTTAGTCCTGCCAGAACTGGTGCACGTCACAGTTTCTGCCTACTTCAGGATGCTTGTTCTCCAGCAAGTTAATAATACTTAGGCTGGGTATTTATCCAAAGTACTGCATGGAGAAGTTTCCCTTCTGTATCTCATGTTACCTATTTATTCCAAATGTGTTCTCTCTGAAACAGGGTAGACCCAAGCTATGAACAACTGAACAAATTAAATGGGTCATAGCTAATATAACCTATCAAAAGTCAAAGAAAATAATAATATTAAATCAAAGTAGTACATCAGAAACTGCAAGTCAAACCCAGACCCTCTGCAAAATGCTGTATRTTTGAAAACCAGGACATAAGATGTGCCCAGACATCAAATAACGTGACAGCTGGTATCAGTGTGTGGAAGATAAGCATCCCGTTGAGACCGCAGAAGATGACCAGGCACTGCTTAATATTTGCTAGTCTGAGCACCCTGTCTGACATGCTGGAGCAGCGACTGTAGCTACAACCACCAGGTTCGGTTCCTTCCTTTCCGATGCCAGGGCTACGAGCTCCASTGCGGCTTCTCAGCTCTCCTGTCAACGTTACTCACTAGCTTCTCAAACCTAGCGAACCTCTAATGGCATAATAATTTAATCATACCAAAAAGAAGAGTGGCTGTCATGCTGATGGCTAGTGATTGGCATGGCCTGGATTTCTGCTGTCAAAGATTTGCACATCAATCAATAGGAACCCATATGGCGTGTGTTTACAGTGATCATAAGTCATTCGGTATCAGTATCATGGTAAAGTTTTGACAGAAATGAAATGAGACCCATGTTCTATATTCCCAAACATATGAATTACAATAGTTGCATTTAGAGGTCTCATTAGCTGCATTAATGCACATTAATACTGAGATAGGTTTGAGAACGCGACRTGCTAGCCATAAAAACAGGAGGCAACTTTTGCTTATTAAACTCAACGAGGATGCCCTGTCTACCCCGGCCTTCTGTCTCGTAGCTGTTCCTATCGATTCTGCAGCTTTCCATTTTATGAAATAATATATCTCTTCTAAATGGATGTGTGTGTGAATCTCATCACCTCTGGTAATGTCATCAGGCAGGAATTATTACTGAGCTACCTCCAGACTTCTTTCACGGTTTCTTTTGGCACTTCACGCATTCACTTCCACTTTTCGTTTCAAATATTGCAAGATCATTAGCTAAATTTGGAGTGTTATTGGAGACCATTCAGGCTGGCAGGAGGAGAKCTGAATATTAGACTCAAAAGAGAAAAAAATAACTTATCAAGCAGATATCCTTATTGCTTCAAATATCTGGCATGGTGTTCACTGGGAAACGATTTTGGGTCCATGCCACAAAAACAGGGACTCCTGCTGTTTTTATTGCAAATTCTTGATAGCATAAAAACGCACGTCTGGTAGTAATCACTGCTGGGCATAATACCATCCTGTAACGCAACTCTACACACCCGGAGAGCGATAAAAAGCATCTTGACCCTTCATATCCATGACTGAGGCAGCCACAAATTTCCCCAGGAGGATTGCAAGCGCAATAAAGCTTTTTTTGCTCTGTAAGTGAATTCCACAGTGCTAAAGCTGTGGTCGCAGGGAGCACGGCATTCCTACGCTCAGAGCCGGACACCAAAAATACAGCAAGACTGCCAAAACCTGCCCACGTCCCCATCATTATTTGGTAATTTCTTATTCCGTACTCACGCAGAAGCTTCTCTAATGCCTGACGTGCTACGGCGGCGCAGSGCAGTGTTGCTGGATAAGCTCTGTATTAGCTGCACGTGACATTCAGTCACAGGCTGGAAGTGTCAAGCGCGCTCGCGGCGGACGCGGCGCGCTCCGGACCGTGCCGGAGAAGAAGGCTGGCTGGCGCATTTCCCACACGGCTCTGGGCATGCATCTAAATATAAGACCAAATGAGTTACCCAGCAGAACGAGGAAGGCTTGAACCTTTTTCAAATGGACAAAAATCAAAGAAGATGGAGGGAGGGACGGGGACAGAGACCCAGGAAAAGAACTAGAAAAACAAACCCTGAATTCTCTCTGCTCTCAGGGCCAAGGCCGGGTTGCCTTGCTTGCATAAGCTACTTACATTTCCTGAATGGTCACTTCATGAAGTAACTAGCTCATCACTTTAAAGTTTAAATGCTATATGCCTAGACAAGTTTTGCTTTTGAATACATAATTCCTTCACYCTTTTACTGGCTTGGGCGCAGCTCAGAGCAATTCAGTTTATGAAAGAAAGATGCCTAGTTTCTCTTTAGACAAGAATTAACCATCTAGCAACAAGTCTTGCTCTCTCCAGAAAAATGCCTATTTTCCCTTTAGCACCTCATTCCTCTATTGCAGCCCTAAGCAAAGCAGCCGCTGAACAGACACCTGCAGCTCCGGAGGACTCTCACCAGGGCTCTCCTTGTCATTTCAGCCAGGAGGCTCTTCCACAYGAGAGCTGCCCTCTCCCAGGGCGGGATCCGGCGCCTGCCCGATTCCTGTTGTCACAACAGGCGCCCTGAAGCTGCCTGTGGGCCGGACGCTCGGTAATTACATCGGTGGCTTCGTCACMTACTGCAGCCCGCCTGGGAGCTCAGGCCTCTCCTAATCCTCTTTAAACGAATGACATGCGGTTCTGAGGGCTGAAGATCTTGTTACCAAGCTCTCCCAATTTCTGCCCTTTTACAGTGCTTCAGGAACCAAACCTACAGAGAGGATATTACAGATGTCTCAAATATCAATCTCAAATATATCAATAAGCCACATGCATGYCTGTATGCAGGCATGATTAAAATAATCTATCTGCAACTCTCTCTCATAAATCTGGAAGCATTAAAACTATGAAATATTATAGTGACCCCAAGTTAAGTACAATAAGGAAAAAATAGACGAGGAAATACATTTAAAGGTTGTATTGAAATATGTGTGCAGAAGACACACTGGGGGCTGGAAATGTACAGCTAGTTCCTCGTCTCAGTCTCATGCCACACTATTCCTTTCATTGCACTGGTATGTCATGAATGTTCACAGTCCATGGAACTAATTAAAAACAACCCCAAAGCTTACTCCTCATCASAGAAAGACTCTTAATCTTGAGGAACTTGCATCCCCATGAGCTCTGCTTCTAAAGGATTTGGTCATTTTTCAAAAAAGCACTTCCAAACAGCTTTATTTCTATTATTTATGAGTTTTAAATTTGCTACATGAGAGAAGCTCAGATTTTCATTCAGTGCTTGCTTAGACAAATGCCTGGCAACCACCGAGAAAGAGAAAAGCCTCTCCCCACGATGGCTATGCCTGCAGGAACGCAACCAGGAAGCAYCAGCCTCGTGGTACTTTTCTCCTTTATCACATCTGTAACCTTGGGCCGTCTTCTCTGGGTCTATACATCCATTTCATGGCAAAGCACAAATAAAATCTGCATATATTGTATAAAGAAAATTAAAGTTACATTTTATTAATAGTTATTAATTTATATTCTGCATTTTGTAATTTACAGGAATCAAAGTAGCAAGTGCAAACTATTTGCACTTTGTCATCCAATTGCAAAATACAGGTTCAATAATAGCAGAAATATTTTATTACATACAGCATGATTGAAATAGAGGTTGAGGGGAAAAAATCTCTTTAAAGGTCAGATGTATTTAATGTTGTTTGTCTGAAAGTGCAAAAAGATCAGAGAAATAAAAATTACATTGAATTTGAGACACGGCAGAAAAATATATAAAAAAGTGGCTTTCACTGTAAAATCAGTTCTGTTTTTGTGACACTTACCACTTATATAAAAGGTCTTATACCTTACTGAAGCCCTCAAGAAAACTTCAGTTGATTTTATAGAAATCCTCACAATCAGCTACAGAATAACCAACATTTCTTACATTTCAATGAACATCTAAGTACTGTGTCCCTACAATAACAACTTTAATTCCAGAGATAAATATTTTTAGAGACTTTATAATAAAGCCAGTATATTAACTACATTCTTTCCCAAAGCACTAGAGACAAATGAATATCCACTCTATGTTGACTGTCACACATAAAAGGTAGTTAATTTCATTGGAAAATGTAGAGTAAAAGAAAAAAAATTACAGACAGCATTGGAATGCCAGCAAAATTTTACAATCCAGACTACAGCTATTTCCTTATTGCCCAAATCAGATAGTTTTATTTTCTTCTCTCTACACAGATCCTTTGTATTTGCTATTGAAAATGGCCAAATTTGGGAAGCGCATGGGCTGATTTTGGTAAATTGCCCAGAGCAGGAGGCTGGACACAGGTCCGGCCAGGTCTCTACCAGTCCAAGGATCCGCAGCAACCTCGGAGTGGGCTCAGACCAAAATATTCTCTCTCCCAATGCCAGCTGCAGAGGCGGGAGGTGGAGCACAGGGGAGGACGGGCCCTAYCTGCCTTTCTGCAGCTATAGGATGCTTTTCTTGTGCTTATTCTCACTAAGTTTAACCCTATATTGTCACAAAATGTGACTCTCCCCAAATCTTTCAACATTTATTTTATTCTCTATCACTGAAAAGCTGTTCTTTCTGCTACTGAAAGCCCAAGTAAATGCCATAGTATCTAAGCAAAAGAGAGCCCTGCAAATCTTCAATACATCTAAAAAAGTTTTATGCACTTGTAGTAAACTGCCTTTTTTTTTTTCTTTCTTTTAAAGTAAACTAAACCACTAGAATTTTGTTTTATTCTCCTTTTACAAGTGGTAAAAATATGCAACTGAGAGACTTAGTATTCATGCAAAGCCCAATATAATCCTGGAAGCTCAAAAGGCATTCCTTTCAAAATACAGCACAGAATTATCCTTTATTGGGCTCATTTATTCTACTATCTGAAGTTTGCTCTAAACAACCTTGGCCTTTAACTCAGCATAAACTATTTATTCCAGTACAACTCACTTTCAGAAGTTTGGACTCGAATGGGATAACATGGGAGAGTCACTTCTCCTGCTTTGTGGTTTCTTTCTGCAGAGAGCAATTAGAGCACAACATCCGCAAGGTCTGCGCTGGAGCCAAGGGCCTTGGCATGGGAAAATTAAACACTACGGTCAGTTAAACCCGAACCACTCGCTTTAGGCTGGGATTTGCAAATTTCCTCAAGAGCGAGAAGCCTTCCTAAAAGCAGCAGCATCCAAACGAACATGTTTACATCTCTTCTCTGACAACTAAAACTTACATCACGTAGGCAAAATTGAGCACGCTAAGAACAAAGTGATGAAGTGAACTATAATGTTCCTTGCTACTTTCAGTGATACATTCAATGTTATTTAACCTATTTTAAATAGAATTACAGCTAAACATAWATTCACGATGTATAATATATAAACCTCCACTGGGAAAAATACTCAATTATTTTCTGCATCCACAATGACACTACATACTAATTATAAAAAAAATACACAAAAGCAGTTTAAGTTTTTAACTGGGGATTTAGTCACACTTCATCAGTATCGTATTTACATGAGTTCAGCCAAACACAAGTGAAAGTTTTACTGTCATCTTACTTTGCATGTTCTGTTATTAATCCACACAAAGCCCCTTGGGGTAGTCCCCAAGGTACAATCAGTTTTCAAATGTTGTGAAGAGAGTGCTTAAAATCTAGGCTAAATGGATTTGCCAAGGTATGGATTTTATCCCGAGACAAGTTTAAAAAGTATAACACAATGGAAAACAATCTGTAATACCAGATATCAGCTTTAAAGATGACAGAGAGTTAATTCAGGATATTAAATATGTGGATGTTATATATAAGTGTATGCTCTGTACATGTATGCATACTGCACACTTGCGGACATATGTGTTGTAAAAATGATGTAAATCATTATAATGAACACTGCTTTATTCTTATTTAAAGCAGTGAATTCCCAAAGACACTAACTCAAGCTGAAGCCCCATCATCCTTGGTGTTATCTAGATATAYAACCTAAAGCAGAATTTCACAGGTTTTCTGTCCAGTTAGACAAGTCCTCTCTACATTAATAGATATATACTAAGAAACATATAGTAAGAGAAAAGACGCAATATCAACAATGCAATCACCTATGYTATGGGGTAACATCATAAATCAGCACACCAATATGAGCATATAATCTATATTTCTATAGAGCAAGGGCAGTTTTTAGCTCTTTTTAACTGTTATAAATAATCAGAGGGCTGCATACATGGGAATTTAAGGTCTAAAAAGTAGGTGAATATGAGCTACGCTTAAAATACGTCACATAAAACTGAACATTTTAAAGCCATAAACTTCCCAGTCTGTTAGAAATAAAGCACGTTTGTATTTAAAGAGGTTTTCCAAGTGCAAGTGTGATTTACATTGTTCAGACACTTACAGTTATTATTCATTTCCGTGAAGCAATGCCCAGGAGGATGGTTTTGCATGATTCATCTTAAACTTGTGCCAGTTCTGTACTTTCTATTTACACCTGTGTAGATGGCAGAATATTTCTGAAAAGCCATATTTTCCTTCTGAGCTAGCTAAACAAACATTCTAACCCTTATTTTACAGATTTCTGCCATTCATACAAAATATTTGATATATTCTATAGGTTAGCTCTAAAAAATTCCATATAGTAGTCAAAAAATATCAAGGTCATTTCCTATAGATGAATTATGTTTTGACTGGATTTTTCAATTTTTTTACTATGGCAACATATGGCCAATCAGAATACGAAAGTTCCATCTGTTTGCAATTGGCTTCAGCTACTATGTTTTAGTCTGCTGGCAATATTTTGCATACTAAGCTAAATGGGACTTAAACTAAGACTTTTATTTTTATTTATTTTTAGTAATATTGCCCTTTGCAAAAGAGAATATTCCTAAATGGTTTTAATTTAGCATGATACTTCCAGAAACAACGGTAAAGTTTTTCATTCTGTATTATTACCAAAATGCAATTATACATAGAACACTGAAACTTCTATAAAAGATAAAAGCATGAAGGAATTTACAAATCCATCCACAACTGTGTCTTTAATATTTATAATAAAGTCTCATACACTGTTGTTTGTGTTGAGAGATCAACAATTGTCTCAAGCTCTGATTTAAAGCACTTAGAAGCCATGGTTTATGACAAAACATTACTGCTTTTGTCATTCAAAATACATGATATGGGACTTGTCACACCAGCTCAGAGGGAAATTCCACTCTCATCACTTCCCAGGAAGACTTCCCACTAAACGAACACCTGGGTGGAGAGAAGAGCTGGATGAGCCAGGCCCGCAAACCTCAGTTACATTCATATTTACTGGATTATTTACAGGACATGCCACAGCTTCTTTCCGAAACCCTTCCATTTACATAAGCTTAAAAGCCTTTAACGCAACGTATTGCCACTTTTAAACACAGCTAGGCTACATAAAAAGAAAAGCAGCCACAGTATGATCAAATGTTATAAATGAATAAAAAAATATCGACAGTATTTACTATATTTAAGCATAAATTTACAGTGTGGTATATTATATACCTCCATGCCTTCTGCAATAACCGTCCAAGTGGCATGCCAGCTGCTATGAAAAGGTGACTTATGAGATTGTTACACTTACTAGGCACCAACTAAAACAAATTGCATATTCACGAGACAAGGAAGTCTTTAAGATTAGTGTCTGATAAGAGAGTAAATAAACCATATACCAAACAGGAATAATAATCCAAGCATTTAAGTTATTAAACCTACTGTGCATCAAATCATCTCACCACTGTATATGATGAAAACTCTCAAAAATAAACACCTGATAAATCATCCGTGCAGAGACACAGTTAAATATGAACTTATACAATGTACACAATCAAATGAAAATTTCAGGACAGATTTATTAGCTTGTGGATGTTCCTAATTATTTGAAAAACTGTAGCCTTACTCCCAATAGCAAGAGCAATCTGTAATAAGACTCTAAATCTCGGAAAAATGAAGTTGCTTCTTGAAGAAATGAAGAATAAAAGGAGAGGGAAAATGAAACCAGGCTTGTAATGTGAAGCAAACATATGGTGGGCAACGGCAGCGTCCCTCGCATCAGCACCGTCACACTGTCACTAGCAACAAGGCTTCCTATAAGTATGAACTGAAAAGATACATTGCAGAAGGCGTACCAGAAGGAAAGCAGYGGAAGATTTATTGCATTCAATTATTTTTGTTTAAAAGTTTCCTCTGGGGCACAAGCACATAATATATTGTACTTTCCATTACCTGGCGCAAATGTAAAACATACCTGAAAAACACATTTCATGCTTATAACATATTAAAACAACAAGAAAGATGTCATGGCATGAGTTTGATAGATTAACTGCCAGTTACTGATGTTGTACTATATTAGTTAACAGCAAATTAATATCATCAGGCATATTTCCTCTCCTATAGCTAAAAAATATTAGTTGGGAAACAAAGATTCCCATAAATTCCTTATCACTGGATTCTAGAATAGGGCTTTTAATCTAACTTGCCACAAGATAAGCAGCAGTTTATACATCCCAATTAAGGGCCTTTTCTCCCTCGGTTACTGATAACAATTTAAGAATTGTTATAAGCTCAAAAGCTACCAAGGTATCCCCCGAATTTCTTCACTGTGATATTGAAGCACTTTACACACACAGACACACACACACACTTGCACTCTGGTAGTTACGAAGTAGCTCTTAAAGAGCATTTCAACAATTTCTATTGAGCTTATGGTAACTATCTTTACTATAAAGTGAGATCAGGATCTTTCATCAACATCTTTTATTTCGATTTATGTAGCACACAGCAGATTCACAGTTATTTTAAATAATAATAATAGAAAGCTAGMATGTTTTCATCCAAAACTTATATCACTGCACTTACTTGCCACAAACCCCAGTCATCTGGAATATGCTCCCACTTTCGTTGTTTTGTTTGGTCTTCCACACTTTTTTCAAAGCAAGGAAATAAATATTAAACAATTGATATAAATTCAGACAAAGATGAAAGCCTGAAATGCTATCACATGGAACAGATGGTTAAGTTTGGTCTTTCATGTTCAGCATTTCATATACTCCACTGCATGGGTAGCTCAATAAAAATTAAATGCAATGAGTGACAAATTTTACACGCCATTCTGGATCCACCTTCAAAATAGAATCACAGACACATTAATCATGGCTAAAAAAATCAACTTCCAGTTAGATACGACTTCAAACCACATACCAAAGTAAAGAGTATTTTAATACGCAACAGTCAACTCCTGCAAAATGACAGTTTAAGTTTTAGGATCTAGAATTGTACGAGGTTTAAGAGATTTGTTTTATCTGATAACTCTCTCTGCATACCGAAGGCTCCCTCTGAAGAAGCAGTTAACTCCTCTGCTGTCCCTAGCATTTCTTAAATGTTTCTCTGGTTTGTTCTCTTAATGTTTTTGTTAAAAGGACAGCCTTAGATTTTTACTATAATAAATGAYTCACAAAGAAATTATTACCTAATGGCCTTCCATCTAGTGTTTAATTTTTAAAAATTACACTCCTAATTAYTAGTATATTTTGATGTAGAAGGTTCACATTCGTGTTTTTCAAGAGTTTTTTTACCTGCTCAATGGTGGAAAACATCATGCTGTGAATTTTCTGCTGTCGGCCCCTCRTGAGTCAAGTGACTGACTCTGGATGGGAGGCAGGTTCCCAATTCTTTCTGGGGCTCGTTGGCCCTTTTCAGCATTTCACCTGGTGCCAGGGTGCCATTCCTCTAGTGACATCATTTGGGACTCTATAACTGAGAGATTTCTGACAAAAAAAGAGGCCTCAGCTTGAGAATTAATGGTCAAACTGGGGCTAGGTTTCTTAATGCATGTTCCTCAAAAGTCAACTTCTAGCAGCCTGCCACRTTACCTACGGTCAAATATGGAATGCATCTGAGGCAGAAAGTGTGTTTTAAGTGCTAACATGTCTTTTTCTTTTTCTGTACTATACTATAAAGCATCAAAATGATTGATTTCTTCTTTTCTAGCAGCAACTAAGAATACCTCTTTCCCCCCTCTCCTCCCATAAAACAACTTTTACACTCTTCTAATGTAAACTAAGTTATAACTATAAAAACCCAGTGGAGTTCAGCACKCATGCTATTGAAAAACAAGTCATGAAGGAAGATTCAGTTCTCAGTTCAGCGATGACAAATGAGCAATATAGGCTGACAATCCTATTTTTTTGCCATAAAAATATATCAATCGCAYCTTTAATGATCTACAACGATCTTTAATCAAACTGAACAACTGGTGGAGAACCCTCCTGGGCCAAGATCAAGCCTGTCAGAACAGCTGAGGATCCCCTATTGGGTGGGCAACTGGGTCTGTAACAGCTCCACGCCTGCACAAGGGGCAGTTGGCATGAACGCAACTGCTGGGAATATGCATGGAAGGATCAGGATCCAGCTAATTACAAAAATATTAGTAATCAGATGGAAAATACAGAAGAGAGAGGAAAAAAATACACGGCAGGTACATTAACTTGCCCTGTAAACTATATCCAGAAATGACTAAACATGAATTTAATCCCTATTCTGTATTTTCCAGGTCCAGAGCACTGGCTGAAGGAAGTGGGTTTGATTAATTAAAAGGAAAAAAGGCAGCACAGGAATGCAGCTGTTCCTGCTTAAGCATAGAGCCTGCAGCACTGCTCAGCTTTGTGGCCTTGATCTCAAGGCTCTCATCCTGGTTTCCTTCAGAAGAGGAAAACGCTGAATACCATTGAGTACCACGGCTTAGTTTTCATCCAGAACATCTTCATGTGTGTGTGCATGTGTGTTTTACTTAAAGGAACTAATTTCTAAAGAAGTTTGGAAAAAAGAATCTGATTTATCAAAGCCTGCTGCTGCACAAACTTGTTCTGATAAATATGTTAAAAAATTWAAAGTGTTAAGCAAAAGWTGTTAAAAAACAAAACAAACAAACAAAAACACAGACAAAATTTGCATTATTTTAAATTAGAAAGAAAACCAGAATAACATATCTGTCTTTTTGTTGATTAAGAAATGAAAACTACATGTGGAGGAAGGAAGTTCTGTGCAGGAATCCTAAAAGAGCAAGCATCAAGAAAGCAGTGAAATGTAGAGYGCAGTGAAAGGTTCAGCATATAATGATAACAGCACAGCAGTGATTCAAAAGCAAATAAATCCTGCTAGAATGAAAAATCAATGAGCTTTGAGAAATTTGGACAATGAAATGATCTCCCTGTGAATTCAAGTGGAGAAGCCCCATTAGCACTGCAGCCATCTGCTTTTCCTGGATTGTTCTGTTGGTGGAATCGTGCATGCTACTTTCTCCTTCATCAATATAACAGCATCAATAACTGAGCAAATGAGCCTAAAACTGGCAAAAAAAAAAACCAAAAAAAAAAAAAAAAAAAAAAAAAAAAAAAAAAAAAACCCAATCAACCAAACAAACTCAGAGCCAAATAAGAGCCCTTAAAACAAAGCAAAACAGCTTCCACCCAGGAAAGCATCCAGAAATCATGGAAACACCTTCGTGCTGCACCCAGTGTCTCTAGTGAGAGGGAAGCCAAAGACCCAGTGCAGCCCTGAGCCTGATCTGTCCCARTGAAGAAACTAGGAGGACCCACACAGAGAAATTAGGCACTGGTGCAAGTTCCTCTGTAGGAGTAATATCCGACACCGCAGTGGGCAAAGGGGTTTAAAGAAGCCACCAGCTCCAAGCCAAACAGAGCTGATCTCCTTGAATGCTGCTGAACAAAACGTCTTTTGAGGAGCTGAAGGAAGAATTTGTATTGCAGACAAGAGCTTTCCTGACACGGCTCCTGGGACTACCTACTGTGCCAGCGCTTTCCTAGGCAGGCAAAGGGATTCTAATACAGAGGCCAAAATACCTCCCCATAGAAGAAGAAATTATATAGGCATAGAGGGTATCAGAAGGAGCTGGAGAGTAGAAGCTTGAAAAAGAGCAAGAAGCCACTCTCTTTAAGAAAAAACAATGCTTCTTATCCTTTCCCTAAAAGTGACATTCATAAAATACAAAAAAAAGTGTCTTTTTATCAGTTGCTAGTTGAGATACAGCTGTAAGAAAGGAACTATTCTGGTTCTGTTCATGGGGGTTCTCCCGTTTCTTTGCATGCCTTTGAACAAAACAAAGTGGTTGGGAAATAAATGAATAAAAGCTAAAGAACTGCACAATATGCCTAGTATAATTAACAGACTWGTGCACTTCCAGTGTCTAAACCACTCAAAGCTGCTTCCTAATCCCAGTCAGGCATGTGCACCGCACACTGAGGATGAATGTCATATGAATGTTTTGGCTACAAGTGCCAACTCTTTTAAGTGAATAAATATATTTGTTTAAAAAGCTATACGAGACACATATATCCCCTTCCAAATTCCCCTTTTCTTCTTCCTCATCCTCCATGCAGGGCTGTAATTAATAGACAAACGTTTCTTTGATGTCCTTCAACTTACGGCTAAGCAAGAGGCCCTACCAGCACCGCTAGCACACAGCTCTGTTTCTCTTCAACTAACTATATTCTTCAATACAATTTATACTGAAAGCATAATATGAGCAAACGGACTTTGTATAATGACTCTCAAATTTATGACACAAGGGAAAAAGTTTCTTTATTACTATAAATCCTAATGATTTATTTTAAGCTAATAAAATGAATTTATTTTAGGCCTGAACTAAACTAAACACAAACTAAAACCCAATCATTCACCAGCTTGTGGCATTCTGGCTTTATGAGTTACAATAAAATGCTAAACTCTTGAGTCACATAACCTTTATTTATCTATTTCTTCCCAGGAATATCCTAGACCGTTGAAATTTGGCACAGAATACAGATATACATCAAGCAAAATAAGGTTTTGTGGTGATAAAAGGGACGACAAAAAAGTTAAAGAGAGAATAGTATCTAGTAGCTTGTGTCCTAGAAGAACACACTATAACCTCTTAGTTGGGTGGTTCAAAAAAAATAAAGCTAGCTCGAAAAAAAAAGAACAAAAACCTCTCTCTCTGTAAGCTACATATTTCTTGCCCTTAAAAAGAATGCACAGGACTATCACAGTTTACTGCGATTTCTCAGATGATTTCCAAATGTTTCATTACTACATAGTATGGGATACAATTTCTGATCCAGATGCTTAAAAGAACAAATCTAACAAAGAAACTTAATCTGAGCTAGACTTGGCAAATTTTCCAGCAAAAAAAGTAGGATGATGTTTTGGAAGCTGCTCAAACAAAAGCCAAAATGGAAATATGCCTCTTTCAACCATACCCTAGGCTGCTGTTAAAAATAAAAGGACACTTATATTTTCCACAAGTGTGAACTGCAGCTGAGGTTTATAAAATACAAAATGTAGATGTCAAAACTGCCCAAGAACAGTTCTTTTATCTAAAAGTAAAATAACCATTTCTACATTGCATTAGCAAAAGAAATATAGAAATGAAAGGTTTGATATATACAGGGAAAAAAAGGCTTTATGTCAATTAGGATGGACACTCGTTACTTAGGAATTGCAAAGCCTTTCAAAATAAATCACACAGAAGCACATAAATGGTTGAAAACTGACACAAGTCCCCTAAGCAGTAATAGCACATGCTCCTACAGCAACTTTGGCCTGATAATTTCAGAGCACTTAACGAACACAAGCTAAAYGCACGTCGAAGTTTTCTCCATTTACTTCTTAGGAAAATGTAGTACAAAGGGCTCAAATATGCTCAGAGTCACCTAAGATTTATTTGAATTCAAAGTCAGGAGGTATTGGGTTATCCGATAGCCTTCTCTCCTTTCCCGAATAAATATAATAATCTGGTTAAATCTTTGTATAGTAATGCTTCTGCCTATAAATACCATTAAAAAACCTTAAAGATTTTAGGGTTTTCATTTCTGTATTTTAATTTCAAGCCCTTTGGAGAGAGAAGGAACCAAATTTATCCTTGGCTCCACTGACTTCAGGCCAAGAATTTGGCTATATGTTTGTGTACTGTGAAGAGGAAGAAACTATGAGCTCGCACAATAAAGATAACCAATACCATATCCAAATTACATATGGAAGAATGGTGGTAATTATGTGTCTTTCCACCCTCCCTGCTAATATAACTGCTGTATGGTTGCAATTTAAGAGCTAGAAAAGTGCCCAAACTGGAATTCCTCCAGAGAACTCGCTGGACGTAACTACTACAGAGCACATCCCTGCACGCTGCATACCACAGTCAGCATGGCCCGAGCTACACCATGGAGTTTAATTATGTAAATATATAGCATTATATTTGTTATACAAATCAATTTTATTTTGGTTTGCTAGAAAGGATGAATGGCTTGCAGAACCYAGAGGTATCTCATTTAGGAAACATCTGCAACAAATCTAGTGCACTCTTTCATTCTAGCGCCGTCACTTGGCTCCTGAAGTGTGAAAAATGGCTATCACTTAGTAAACTTAGTTTTAAACTACCTTGAAAGCATATTCATTTTAAGATTAGAAATAAAAAATTACAAAAGCTCTTAACTTGATTGGAGATTTATATTTTACAATAGAGCAGAAATGCTCAAGAAGGGAGAGTTCACTGCATAAAATTCATGATGAAAAGTTTARATGCATCTGGTGAATAAAATGGAAGTTCTACGGGATTCAGATGCTTTAATGACTTCATTTATATCTCAAATGAGGAAGAATGTAAGATTTTCAAAAAGATTTGAAAAATACATTAATTGGAGATATTTAGACTCCTGTAAATGAATCACTGAGCTTGTAATTTTTCCTGTGCGTGATTGTTATTCTGTTTTGAATTCACACCCATAATGGCCAAGATATTTCCCATACTGACAACAAAGAGTTTTTTTGTTACTGCTGATTGAGGGGTCAGTGGCAGCTGCACTATGGAGCGGACATAATCAGTATAAAATACTAGCTTGGAATAATGGCTGCTCATTAGAATATAAAACAAGCAGAATGTTGAACTTGTAATTCCAGCAGCTGCTACTGTACCTTTCACATAGCACTTGTTAGGCATCAGCTATACGGCAGCTAACTTTCTGCTTCCCTGCAGCCCATTTTGATGARAAAACTCTTTGTGGGGTTGTTCCATAAATGAGCTCCCTGAAACAAGCTGGTATAAAAAGRAGGGCACCAAAAGAGGCATTATTTTTAGTCCAAACCATTGCGGATGCGTCACAGCTTGGCGAGTGGGTGTCCTTGCGTGACAGAGGCACAGCCAGGCGCAGGGGGGAAGCAGCTCCAGTGGTTTCCCTTCCATGGCAGCAGGTCCTGAAGGGGAGACCTGAGTTTACGGACAGAAAAGTTTCCATGCAGGCTTCAGTTTTGGTCTTGTAGCCAAAAAAAGTAAAATTTCTAGACCTGACTAAGACTTTACGTGTGACACACTTCAAAATCACTGGCACTTTAGATAGCTTTTGTGTAATTTACRCTGCTGTCACTGATTCCAAACAGAAAACAGAGACCTATCAAAAGCCTTCATGCCAGCCAAGGCTTCGTGTGTTTGGACTCTACCTGCCCTGCAACATCAGCTTGTTTCCCAACTACACCAGCGACGTCCTCTCTTCCTGGTAATAGGCTTTGTAATTTGTTAATTACAAAACATCTTTGGTTCCGCAGCCAAAGCTGTGCTGTGGTTTTATCATCTTTCAAGTCATATTTTTTTCTTTTTTTTCCTTTGTCAGCAGGCAACGATTTCTCAAGGAGCCTGTGATCATTTCTTTAGCAGCAAAGGTAGAGGTGGCCCACAAGCCTTTACAAGCAGGGTTGTAAATCACCATGGCCAGTGGGGAGGAGAGAAAAGAAGAAAGAATGCATTTTTGGCAACAGGACCACAAATATATTGAATACCAAAGACAGGTAAAGCGATCCAGACAGATAGCTCCTGGGACATTATTGATTCTGACACCAGCAGAAGGAAACTACCCAGGAGATGGGGTTTATTTTGATGTCACCTATGGCTCTTCCCTCCTGAAGATGTGCATACAGATCCTCTAAAAATATTTSAGTCCTTTAAACTGAAATGAGTTCCTATATCCCATGGCCTGGGAGTCTCAAGCTCCTTAGTATGTTATTTTTTGGAAATTCTTCACAAGCCTTGCAGAGTGCTCAGGAATTAGTATGGAGCAGTATGGTGTACTCTTTCACAGGAAATAAATTTACACATTGGAAATAATACGGGCCAGGCATACTCACGAGATTTAAATAAAATGTAAAACTGAATGCWTGAGAAACTCAAAGCAGCAGGCAAAGAAAAAGGGCATAGAAAAATACCAATGACAGAGCAAAAGGAAAAAATGTATTGTCAAACCATTGYGGATCCAAGGCCAGCATATACACACGCATCTCTGTGTGATACTCTCATCGAAAAATTGAAATGCACTTATTAAAACTGGTTGATACAGGATGCGGAACCTCTATATGAACAGGTGCACACCTCTGCCTATTCCTACCAACACATTCCTAAACACTATTAATCCAAATAAATAAGTGATGCCATTCTACTATTTTCCACCTTTATTASTGAGGTGATCTATCATCTTAAACTACAGGCCCAGCTGCTACCAGGATAGTAAAGAGAATTTGCATCTGCAGAAAAACTGCATCCTGATTTTTGGAAGTGCAAGATATTTACATTCTTCCTATGTATTCAATAATGACCTATTAAAAGTGAAATGTTTAAAGAATAATATATAACTACTCTGCTCAATTTATTTCAACCAAAATTAAATGGCTGCTCTCAGCTGATACTAACTCCGACCAACGGAGTTAAGACAGTACAAATTTTTATTACTAGTAATTTAAGACAAGCATTATTATTCTCCTGAATCTCAAGGATACCTGTTTATACACAAGCATAATAAAGTCTTTGCCAGTCACAAATATTTCTCATCTGAAACAGCCACTATGTTATTTAGGTTATTTTGTTAACAAGACTCGCATTAAGAAAATCTAAGCTGATGTAATGATTTTCATGGCATCTTTTTGAAAACAACGCCTGCATCTGAGATCTGACTACTCACAATTTCTAAACCAGATTATAAAGCTAAATCCATGCAAACCCCTAATGGATCAGGATTTTATTTCTAGTGCTGCAAAAACTTCGGTCGTGGCCAAGTCTTATCAGCTACAGTGGCAGACAGATTACAGAAGATGTGCCATGGATAAGTATGAAGCACTACCAGCTTAAACCAATTAGACACTTAGCACAAAGTTGTCAAACTACAGATGAATGCCAAATCCTAATATTTAATTTCTAACATGCTTATGTATTTTAAGGAGAATTACACTGAAAAGAGACGCTGTAAGAAACGCAAAACATAGCTAGGAAAACACAAGGTAGCAAGAACTCTATTTGGAAACACCTAAGAGTTTCGTGGTGTGTGAATAAGGACCCTGGACTAATTCAAGAATTATGATTTAAGAAGTTATAGGATATTTTACTAGAAGTCAACAGTTCAAACTTGCCTGCAAGTATTTGTTGGCAAAGACATCTGTTAAAGTATGTGCTAGCTGAGAGTCATTTCTTTGAAAAGAAGAAACTGTGCAAGAGGTAGCTACAAAACAACCCGTAGTTGCCCTAATTATTCCACGTAGGCAGAAAAAAAGTGTGTTAAAATGCACGTTTTGTGCTTTGCTTCCTCTGCTTTACTGGCTTCAGTATTGTTAACCTGTAGCTTGTGATGCTCTTCTACAGTGCTCTTAAACCATATGCAAAAATCAAGACAGACAATCACTGTACAATTTAAGGCACGTAATTAGCAATTATTTCATGCACACTTCACAATAATAATCTGTTATGTACTAAGGGAAAGAAACATTAATGAGCTACTTCTGGTGCTGCTCTGTGTACTGTGTTTGCATAATAATGAGATCCAATCTGCTGGAAAACACATAAAGGACAAATTAATAAGGTCGTCATTTTTGTCTAATGATGCTTAATGCAGTTTTAGCAATCTGCTCAAGACAAAAGATGGTCACTCAGACATAGCCGATTATGCATTCGCGTGGCAGATGAAATCTTTATTAAACAGAATGATGAATCTGATTAACATGCGATAACAAATATACAGTCTGCGAAAGCGACCGTGCCACCTCCTGCAAGCATCCCTCACGTCGACTATTAAGGCTTTACTCAGATTGAGGTCAGACTGGTATTCCCGCAAGGCGCATTAAGATAAAAGTTTGCCAAATGTGGCAACATGATGAACAAAACAATATCCTGTTATATAAATGCTACTGTCTCAGCAGCTGACTGTCTAATCAGTTATAGCAGCAACTGCTTAATAAGTTTAAAAAATTTAATTGTCAGACTTTCATTTACCTTTTAACATATGAAAGGCAATTTATTGCATTAGCTAGGCTGCATCTTAAGGCACCTTGAGTCCTTTACATTTATTTTTTCTGAAAGCCCCAAGGTATGGTCTTTTGTAAAGCTGTTACCGTTTCACGTGGAAGACTGGAAGCAGGAGCACACAGTTATCTAGAGTATTTTAAAGAATATAAATAATTAGAATATTAAATTATACGTCACTGACATCACATAAACCATTCATAAAGCCTGAATAAGTTAATGGAGGTTTCTAGGTCAATGGCAAACACATGATGCAATAGAACTTGTAGAAACGCAGCAGTAAATTTAAAAATCCAATTTTCAAAATAAAAGGATACTTTTAAAAAAAGTACAGGTTAAAAAAAAAAAAAGCCCCAGAAGGTTAACAAAATATAATTCATTAACGACAGCTTAAATTTAAGTCATGAAAATATAGAAGGGTTTTTTAAATGATTACCAAAGCCTTTAGTTTAGAAATAAATCACAGATACTAACTCTAGTGACTCTATTTAAGCTTGTATTGCTACAGCAATATGATCTTTATTAAATGAACAATTTCTTGCCTTCCAGARCCAACTGTTCTCGATTTATAGAGAGCACATGACACGAAGTAATTTCAGATGACATCTGATACCTCATGACAACCTACACCATTTAACACAGTGCAGGCTGCAGTGTAAACTACAATGTTGATTTTTATCTCCACAAATATATTGCTCAACAACAGCAGGATCTTGTATTCAAGAATATACAAGTGGGAGCTAAACCAGACTTAATCACAGGCTCTTCACACTAAGGCACGTGCGTTTGCTCTGGCATGTGATAGCGTGTAATAAATCACCATTTGCACCTCCTTCGACTCATTCCACAAGCCTTCCTTTACACTCACATACTCCCAGTGGCAAAAATAAAAGCTGTTCAATTTAAAGCGAGGAAATGACCAAATTAAAGCTACCTTTACCTCTGCCATCGTTCATCCCCAACCCATGTTAACTTTCTAAATGAATAACGTTATTTTCACAAAAAAMCAAGGAGAGCTCCCTCCGCACCGTGACCACATTACGCTGGTGACGAGGCACAGAGTGTGACCAGACCCAAGGCAGAGGTGCCCACTAGACAATTTTTTCACAGGTCTTTTGAAGATGCGGGGATTTCTTTTTCCCCCGAGTCTCTCTCTGAAACARAGAGATGCATTAAGGGATTAGGTGTCTCTCTATCGAATGCCAGTACTCTCAGAAGGACTCTCAAAAGCCAGATGTGGCCTTTTTTTTTACTTTTTCAGGATATGTTGCACTTTCATAGGCTAGAAGTTCCCTGAGATTTCTTTCTAGTGCATGGAAATACAGTAGGAGGGGGAAAAAAAGGAAAGAAACAGATGCTTTTAACCCCCCTGTAACAATTAACAGGATGTTTTTTAGCTAAAAAGAAACAGGAGAGGTTAAAACCTGCAAGCGGGCTGAGAGTATACCCTTGTTTATTTTACCCGGTAGTAAAAACACAACAGAGGCAAAGCCAAGCCCAGCTGATTACACATTTATCTGATGCACTTGGGAAGAAAGAGTCCGTCCCCGCTCTGCTTGCCCACCTCGGCACGGTGCAACGAAACTGCTGACAGGGCTCGGGCTGTGCAGCCACTCATGGAAATCAAGAAACTCAGAGCTCAACGCCCTTCTTTTAAACGGAAGGCAGAAGGTTGGTGAAACAAGGTATGTTTAAACAAGAAATCATTTTGTTATACCTCATAGAAGCCCATTATTCCCTATTCGCACTGTATAAATTCCCCCAAGCTAGTATTTTGYTTTGCTGAGTATTTCTCACATAAAATGACTCCCAAAATATTAGGAAATGTTAAGAATACAGCCTGAAATATCAACATCTGTAGAAAACAATGCTTATAAACTTACTTTTATCACCACGCACTGTCATATAACACATTTCAAAAAGCTTATTCAGGGGATAGCAAGATGCATAGTCTATAACCTAAGAATCATGCTCAGTTTTTGGAAAGTTCATATAAATATAATACTATACATACAATACCTGTAACTAAACTTATTTCTGTGACTCCTTTAGACCTTTTCTGTGTCCTTCCATCATGGTCTGACTAATATTTTTGTTACTGCTATGAATAAACTAAAACTGTTTTTCTGAAGATTCAACTCTGACTATACCACACATGCAATTAAGTTTTATTTTCATGTTCCCTTTGGAACATGATGGAAGACAATGATAATGGAAGTCTATTTTCCTACCTCCTTTCATAAAACTGAATAATAAAAACACTGCATCAAACTAGTTACAGACAATGATGCTGTCCTCAGTTCTTACCTAATATACTGAAAATCATTTCAAGCCCCTGTGATAGAAATTCATATGCAATTCCTCTAACTAAAACAATATTTTCATTCTATCCCTTTAAGAAATGCTATTTTCATATTTTCCATATAAACAATTCAGTAATAATTTTAGTATATGAAACAGAACACTTCGACTTACCCGTGACTGTGCTTTATTATGGAAAAGAGTAACTTCAGCTCCTATTAAAGGACATGGAGAAACCGACTGGATGACACAGTTCCTGCATTGTAAGTAACTTGTCAAAGAACATTCATTCTCATTCCAAATAGCATTTAAAGATAAACTGGCATTCAAGTCTTGCAAAAAGAAAGGAAGAAAATAAAATGTCTTACACAGGTATCAAGAGATACATTAAAACAGGTAAAATTTCACAAGCTATACATCTGAAAATGCAACGTTCTTATTTTGCCAGGAAATAATGGGATAAAGAACGCTTACCTATCGCTGCAAGTTCTGTAACATTTAATATAGATGGTATCAGTCCTACAGCAGAACTGTCCCTAACAAAAGTATCTACGTTACTTATAGTCCTTGTCCTCTGAACACTGCTAACAGATTCCCCGTTCCCCAGCTTGGCACTAGGAATAACGTCTTATCAAACACTGTGCTTATACAAACCCTTACTTTTAACCCCTGGGGTTGGGTGTGGACCTCCAATTCATGGGTTTTCATCTTTTTTTTTTTTTTTTTTAAATTTAAATTAAAAAAAAAAAAAAAAAAACTGTCTTTTCATAATCTGTATCTTTGTGGAGTTTTGCCTGCCTCCAGTAAAAAAAAAAAAAAAAATCTATGAAATTCATCTACTCTAAAGGGGGTAATTTCACACACAGATCATGAGGTGCAAATGTTCCCAAAAATCAGAGGCACCTGCAAGAAATAAACAATGTTTTCTGATCCATTTAAAGCTAAAGAACTTGACATCTGTTAGGTGGCGTTTATCTGTAATCAGCAAGATTTACCTTCAGATTTCACTGGCACCTGATAAACCTTCAAAGTTTCTTTAAGATGACTAAGACTTGCAGCATCTGTGATGATCAACATCGTATCATCATCCGCTGAAAGGGCATCGAGTTCACACTTGCAATTGCTAAAGGAGCGTGTGCTTCTTACATTAGTATTTCTGAAGAATTTCCAGATAACTTTCAGTTCCATATTACTGCAGAAAGCTTTCCTCAAAATTCCTATAATTTAAAAAGTGGAGTGTAAGGCTTTATATATACACAGTTTTGAATACAGTACTGTTRGAGCTTACTGCAAATTTTCCACATTTACAAGATGGTAATTTAGGCCCTGATCCAATACCCACTGGAGTCAGTGAAAAGATTCCCATTGATTTAAATGGACCTTGGAAGACAGCCTTGTTCGACGTTTTTAACATATCCAAAATCCACTTTTCAACAGATAATTTTCCCCTTGTTACACCACCTAAGTTGATCAGTGAGTGAATCTACTTTTAACAAAGTCATTTAAGTTTCTTAAAATTGTGACAGATTTTTTAATTTTCATCAATTAACTGACATGAGATTCCATGCAAACAATGTAAAATTTCGTGCTGATAACAGACACTTCGGAGCCTGCTAATGGTGAAGTTCAGTGATTCCGACTGATTCAATGCACAGTGATTTCAATTCACCGATCTATACCAATTAGCAAGGACAAGAGGACAAATGCATAAAGGAAAGCCTCGAGCCTCCCTTGCTTTATCCATAAGGTAACGTGAATTTTGAGCGCTTCTATGAAGATCATAGGGCCAAATGATCTCCAGAGGTCCCCTCCAACCTCAACTGTTCTGTTTGCAACTTAATGGCTCCAGAAGCAATTGGGATCCCCAGGCACCTCACTGATGTGCAAGTTCCTGTGAAAGAGGCTTCTCCTTTGTTCTCCATCCTTCGGATGTGGATAACGTCTGGCAGAGCTTTATGTCCTGGTGCCCAGTCCAGCTACACCATACAATGGAGTCACAAGCAGTTAGCAAAGCAGTTCCTGCCTCCTAACCGTGGTTTTCCTCACCTTTGGTGCTGAAGGGWGTTACCTGGAGGGCTTTTTCTTTTTACCAGTACCTCTAATTTGATTCCAGCTCCATCATTGTTTCCTCACTTTAAGCCCTTTTGCAGGGGAGGGACTTTTAAATATCTATATCTATGCTATCATTACCAGACAGTCTAGCAGTCTCAAGACACAGAGCCTTCTAAAAAAGTGGCAGTTTTTATTATCATTATCAGCCTGTAGATTTTCCCAAATCGAGTTGTCTCRCAAAAATATGAGAGTCCTTTTTAGAGAAGATTTTATCAGTTTCATGTAATGCATCAACTGGAGGCTAAAAAAGGCAATCTAAATTAACACAAGATGGCTTACATACTGAAGAATAACATGACAAGGATTTTCAGAGATGCATATAAAGCCCTTGACATTTTCATTAATGCATGTATTAGCTTCATGGAGTTATTCTGCCAAGATATTACCAAGCTTCTCGGAGCCCCTGGTGGCAATTCCTCAGAGGGAACATCCCCGCTCCCAGGCCCGGGCCGCGGTGCTACCACCACCCGCTCCTCTCCTTCAGCCTGGGCGATGCCACAACYGGTTGCCTTCAGCTGACGCTCAAATGCCATTCGGATTCCTGCTATACGTCCAGATAKGTCAGTATGTCAGGATGAGTGAATCAAGCAACAGCAATAAGAAATGGCAGGAAGATGACAAGAATGCAGAGTTATTTTCACTGAGATCCCAAGTAGAAAAGGCTGCTCTGTAGTGACAAGTCGCCCCGCAAAAAGATTTGCTGCAAGTCTCAAGGGTATTTCTAACAACTTGTTTGTTTAGTTACCATTTCCAACACACAAATTAATTCATTATTCTAAAAACATGCCTGCAGTATGCAAAGCTGTAGAAGTAAAAAGATGCATAACAAGTTTCTATTATTCTGTATATGAACCAGTAACAATCAGTTATGAAGATCTTACCCTCTGCTTTTGGTAGTATTTCAGCTCCACAGACCATGCAATAAAGTCCTTTCTTGCAAGGCTGGCGACRGGTTCCCTTCTAACAACCCAATGGGCAAGTTAATAAAAATACTGTTTTGTGTATTTTAGCTATCAACTCTACTAATTAAAGCATTTAAATATAAACACACTGAGAAATATAACAAAACTGCCTCAGAGAAATATACTATTTGCAATACTGGAAGAAATACTTTGAATCGATGTTTATCATTTATATTAGATAGTGATTATAATGTGCATCACACTAAAAAGGCATTTAACCAACTTTCACAGAAATATTTTCATATAAAATATGAGATGTTTTATAKAGTCAATAAGGCTTCGGGCTATAGTAGATGCATTCTGAAACTCTGCAAAGGAACTAGGAAATTAAGGGTCCAACTCTTATGCAATCATGGGTCTTTGGCTTTGGAAATTTTGCTCCAAAAATTACAAGCCAATCAGACATTGGAAGCTCCACATATATTGGAAAAAAGAATCATGATTCCATATCTATAATTGGTTATAAACTGCATTCTGTAACCTGTTGAATATTCTCAGCTTCTCTGTACATTAACAGGTCTTGAAGGCAGTCAGTCTCTTGGTTTCAGCTGAGAAACAAGGGTATTTGCTGAGCGTGTAAACTGCAAGGTATCTACAGCAAGCYGCAAAGAACCATGAACCCATTGCACTTTTTCATCATTGGAAAGATTATATAAGGTCTTGTCTCTTGCACCATAACAAAAAAACATTAGCAATTTAAAGAGCTTTATTCTATCTAGGTGGTACCTTTCTCTCACAGGTGCTGCCACTTTCCCTAACAGTAGCTTTGCTTCGTCTGCACTTTCGCTGAACTTTCAGACCTAACAACAAATTCAAGATTTGATGATTATTTTAGAGATCATGCACAGTTATAATATCATAGTAAGACAGCAATTTTCAATAATTTAATTTCCACAGATTTAGGAACTGCAAGTGAATAATTCAACTACCTATTTAGATCTAAACACGAAAAAATGATTTGCTACAGAAAAACATTTCTTTTAGGAAAAGCAATCTTTCAGAGAGCTGTGGGAATGAAGCTGGGGAACTCGTGGGAGCAGCTCTGCTCCCACGGTGGCCGTGGAGGAGGGAGGGCTCAAGTCCTGTGGCCCATTACACACACACCCTGCCTGGCCTAGCAAGTCCTGGTACTCAATCATTTACTTCAATCTAAATTAAGGCTGTTTATTTTTCGATGTGTTATATGTTTAAGTTGCTTTGAGGATTAGAGGAGGTTTCTGCCAGAAGCACAGGCTAGTGCAAACCCATCAGCACCTGAGGAAGATGATTTTGTGAAAGCTAAACCCAGGAACAGAGTCCACATGCGGCACCAATAAGACAAGTTTAACTAAGTGTCTTTGGGTCCTGAGGACTGCAAGATAATGGGTTGTTACAGAAATTCAACAGAATCCTTWCCATTCTTGCAAACGGTGTATCTGATTTTATACAGCTCTATGGTGCAAAGAAAGGGTACAGTTTAAATCAAATTGATACGAACACGTTCACCGTTGCGTGGAAGTGGACATCAGAGAATTTATATGGAAAACCACCAGTTTACAATGTCATCTCAGCTCTCATTCAAAATATATAAATACCTATAAGCCAGACTTAGACTATAAAAATCCAGCATCTTAATAGTAATATATGATGGAAATAAGTAGCCTTTTCTTGAAAATCAGGCATAGCATGTTTTATTACAGCAAAATCTTGGCTTAGGCTTTGATTGCAATAAATCCAAAAAATGTTTAAAATACTTCCAGAAAAAAAGTACACCAAGGCAAGTTTAAAGTCCATTATGTATAAATTTACTTACAAAAGAAAATAAGACCCTCTCAAAAGAAAACGTTAAAGGAACTTCAACTTTTACACAAAACAAAGAAAGGAAATGTAATAATTATCAAATTTTGAAGCGCCCCAATAGCATTACACAACTTCTGATGGGCAAAATTTTAACAAAAGGGATTTGAGGGAAGCAAAGTCCTGAAGAGCACAGCTGGCCTACTTCAGGCCTAATCTATTACATTACTTGATCTGCAAAGATGCTTTTCTGCATAATTAACACACACACACAAAAGCCCTAACAAATGTAGATAACTGTAATTTGATTAAATGCTTGTTTTGCTTTCTGAGAAAAATCTAATTGTTTGATTTCCTTTAATAGTAAACTCATTCAATCTGCAGCAGACCAACCTGCTTCTCATCCTGTAATTACAAGGGAAATGCTATATCAGTTTCCAATCAGAATTTCCACGCATCATATTAGGCCTTTGGCAGTACATTTATGCTCAATAATCTTTATTACATCTACAGAAAACYGCATGGTAGCTTGCACACTGAAAAGACAGATACAGAAAAATTGAGCCTGATTGCATATATGAAATGAGAAATAGAAATTCCTGACTGCTCAACAGTGAGGATACATCAGAAAGTTTTTTCCCCCATATGTCCCATCATATCTGACACTACGTGCTAGTATTGGTCAATAAGAAAGATGACACACCTTTATTTCGTGATCTGGAAAGACTGATTTTCCTTTTTTTGTTGTCCACTTCTTGAGATTCTATCTGCTCTGCTTCTACTCCACTAGTCATGTCTACAACATTATTAACTGCACTATTCTTACTCTCATCATTTTGCTTTATTCCATGTAAACTGGCATTTGTGTCACCATCACTAATTGTTTCTTTAATAATATTTAGTGGCTTTGAGATGTTGGTTTCAAAAAAATCTTCAGCAACTGTGCATTTTTCTTGTTCTATCCAATTCTCAGCTTTATTACCAGCTGGAACTAGCAGATTGGTTTTCTGTTCCTCTGGTTCTACATCATCATAGAGTTCTGGTGTATAGTAGATACTCTCATCCTCATCCTCCTCTTCTGCAGATACATTTAATTTAGCAAGTTCAGATTTGTCCCCTTTTGAAAGACGTTCACTACAGGGCTCAACACAAAGTTGTGGCTCCCCAAGGTTCCCTTCTTCAGGTACTGCAGCCTCAGTATCTTCAAGCAAAAACCCCCTTGTTTCCAAACATGATGCTGGTACACTTGGTTTATGTTCTGTAATGAATGATGACTGGCATTGATTTACACTATCAATAAGTTCACTAGCCCTGTTCGCATTCTTCTTGTGCTTGCCTTTAGCTACGGACGTGGAGCTCTCAGCTGCAGACAAAGGTGTTGAAGTCAACGGTTTAATGCAGCAGTGCTCTTTCATAAAATCAGAATTAGTCCGAGTGTGCTTTTCTTCTCTCTCTGTTTCAGTGGCAAGCGTTTTGGGTGTGGAGTCCATATGTTTTTCTCTTTGTGTTGCACAGCGAGAATGACCCTCTACATCAACTTTCTGGCCACCTGTGAAAAAWCACAAAACATTAATTAATTGTATATGCTTTCCCCCTGCTGATTTACAACATGTTTAGCACATCTAAACTAACACTGTTTTATTAGGTTTACAGTTATTTTATAATACTCATTAAGATCCAATACAAACAAAAGCCCAGATGTTACAACTATCTTTGCGCATGAATTATCTTAATGAAATCAATAGATTAACTGGCACATGTAATGTTAAAGCATATACATATGAATAGATGAAAAAAAGCAGTATTTTTCATTTACATCTTATTTCATTTACATCTTTGCTATCTGAAAATGAAAAAGTGTTCCTAAAATTTAGTAAAGTAATTATACATCTATTCCTAAGTAAAGCTACTAGAGGAAGAGATTATTTAAAAGATGTTTCCTTAGCAAACTCTACGTATCAGATATAGCTAGAACCAAAGCATTTGCTGAGACTTTTACATTATTTAGATAAAATATAAACAATCATCTATTGTATGAGTTCAGCTTTTTTGTTGTGATAATCATGATACTCATTTGTTCACAATTATCATTTTGCAGCATAGTAGTTTATTAATTTAGAAGATTATTTTATCCTCCAAATATGCATTTTTCATATTTAAGATTGTTAATAATGTTCTTTTTCACATGAAAGGAACATACTTTGTTTCATTGTTGCCATGTAAGTACTTGGCTGACTCGATGTTGCAGGACTAATTGAGGTGACGGCAGTAAAAATACTAATTTCTGGGACCAAATTTTGCTCCTCGTCTTCAGCAGGGACATCTGATGATAGATGAATAGAAGCCTCCAGTGAAGAAGGTGRTGACAGGTCTTTTGAACTGGAAGGTACGTCCAGAAATTCACTGTTGTCCTGTGATGATCCACCAACRCCCTTCTGATTTTTTCTAGCAAATGTATCCAAAGATTCAAGCGCACTATCAAAACTTTCGTGGTGCTTGATTTGTTGACGAATCCACTTAGATAATCCTAAGGAAAAGGAGGAGTGTTAACGCAAAACTACATCATCTATATGACATATTTCATTCTCGTAAAGAGTATCCTAAAACTGCAACACCTCTGCATCTATTTATTACATACAAACTCAGATTTCAAGCAGAAAAAAAAAAAAAAAAAGCTTTTATATCTTTTCTTTCCCTGGGCTAGGAGCATGATTTAATGAATGACCCTTTTTGTTAAAAGAGAAAAAAATATTGCCATCTCTACCATTTTTGCTATTCTGAAGTTTAAACTGCTATGTTGCCAAACATCATTACACTCCTCTTACAGCCAAGTGTTTTGCTTGTTACCATGAACTATTAAAAATTAACTGACATAGAGAGTAGCAATTTATTTTCACAAAAAAATTACCCTTATCAATATGTATAATTTCCATTTCCTTAGATAATTTACATATGTTCTTAGTGAAACCAGACATGTCAGAAAGCAGCTTGGCTTATAGTACAGCAGCTGAGCTCCACCTGCTGACTACAAGCAACTCTGTTCTACATCATCTCAAAACACGTCAAGAACAGAGACACGTAAAGCATTCCCCAACGATTTTTAARCAATATTGTGCATGTCCATTTTTATTTTAGCTGTATATATATTATCTATCAGTTTTTTTGTGTGTGTGTATAATATTTTTGTAGTCTGTGTCAATGTTAGAAACTTCCCCAGAAACGTTTTTGCTTCTTACCAGTTATGTATTTATTAGGGTTAATCCGAAAGCGGTCATCAACTAAAATGAGAGCACCCCAATCATTCCTGTGTCTTATACACCTGTAAAACAGCAAGAAAAAAGAGCAGATAGAAAATCGGTGTGCATATAACCCAAGACTGTGAGAATTAGACAAGAATTAGATGGTTAGAAAGTGCTGAAATATAGAAGAAGTGTTTGTTTGTTACAGATGCAAAACTTCACTAAGTGAGTGCAGCACAGAGGTTTAATTTTCTTACAGTTTGCAAATTGACTATGATAAAAGCAGATGTATTACGTAAATATATAATATATATTAAAAATATAATATATATTAAAATATAAATGTATATATTTTTAATTAAGGTCAGTTTATCTCACCTTCCCAGGGCTTGGTTGAGAGCTCTATAAGCTTGAATTTCATACCAATGACTACCTGCTAAAAGGCCTCTCTTATTTTTGTGCTGGTCGTTGTACTTCCTCTTTAATTCAACCTGAACAGAAATCACAAAATATTGTTTCAAACAATAACTTGACACAGGGAACATAATGAGTGGGGCCAAAAGCAAACAATTAAATGCATGTGAAAATATAATAAGGGAGCTTCTTARATAAAATAACACATTATAAAACATCACTCCAAGGGCTTCCAAGTCTTCTTCCAAGTGCTATCCAGATCACAAGTAGAACTGATTATTCCAACTGAATCATTATTTGCTTTATACTGTGCTATGGCTTATCAATTCAACATAATGGTTTTAAGACTAAACTAAGTGCTAACCTCCTGACTAGAATGAAGAGCAGAGCACTGACTAAATGTTAGGACAAGCCCGCATCGGGGAAGATGAAAAAAGCCACACTTCTTCAAGTGTCCTGCCATGAACTTCCTTCCAAACCCCTTTCTGTCCACCAAGAAAATGAGCAACAATTTCTACTGTGGGTCACAAACATCTGCCCCAAACTGATCCCCTGAACTGCAAGGTTTGAGTTTGTAAGTTGCCAAAAAATGGGTCAAAAGGGAAAAAGGGAAATAAGGTATGAAAAGCACTCTAGCTTCTTAGATTGAGTTGGGAATTCCTCTTCTTTTGTGCAGTGTGAAAATACTATAATCTGCAAAAGAGAGGAGCTTCATAACCTATTATTCTGCAGCTGACAAAACAGAACTCTCTTGAATAGGGGTTGCAAGGAGCCGCGTTTCAAACATTAACCGGGAGGCGAGCGGCGGCCTCGTTGCACAACGCGGCAGTCACGAGCAGCAGCTCGTGTCCTGACCCCTGACGAAGGGACTGCGACGGGCTCAGCGGGGTGAACATTAATACCTAGAAGAAACATTCATGTTACTCACAGTTAACAAGAGGTAGATACGCTGTGGTTTAATATATAGACTCTCTCTTTCCACGCGTGGCAGAAGTGCAGAAAAAGAACCTGTGTAGCTGCACCACAATCTGAACTGGACACAAAAGTAGAGTGGCCGAAGAAATGTTTTAAGCTGCAACAATCTCTCCAGATTTACAGTGCCTGTGAGCAAAACTGCATTATTTTGCTTGCAGAGCTCTTCCTTATCGCTAGCTTTTGAGACACTAGGCAGTATTTTGGGGCTGAGCACACGCCAGGGGAAAGCACACACTAAGAAACATGGGTGTAATAAACTAAATTCAAAGCACTTAAAAAATAAGAAAAAAATCAACTTGTGGCCTGCTGAAGCAATAGTCTGTCCTGCTGCCATGCAAAATAGGTGGCCAGGATTGCAACTTGTGGGCTAGAGGAAGAGGAAAGTCTGCTCTTCTCTTAAAAAAAGCTGTCTTTGGCCACTCCAAAGACAAACCTGGTGTCAACCGCCAAAGAAACCCTGCCAAAGAAATCCTTTCTAGTCAAACTGCTAACTCCCCATTAAAAATGCCTGATCTGAATGTGAGCATGAGCTTCTTATCTGGACATTAAACACAGTTCTAAAATGTATCATCAGAACTGATTATAATCGGGGATGGGGAGTTGAATTATTTTCAAAATAAGCAAAAGGGAAGCTACAGCAGAAAGGGTCTTTCCATTGCTCTTTTGTAGAGTATTAACCTTTCTAAACTGACAACCGAAAGGACACGCTTCAGGAGAGAAAACAGCAGACTTCTAACCTCTTCTGACAGGTAACTTTCAAGTTGAATTCGGATAAGAAATTTTATTTTATGTACTTATGCCCTTTAAATAGCCTGTCAAATTTACAAATTCAATCTTTACAGCCAGAAAGTAAATTCAGTTTGATTTCACAGATTTAATATTTGTTCCAGTCACTCAGAATTTATTGATTGGCACATGAGGCTTTCTCTGCAATTTTCAAAACAGAAGCTGCTGTCTTCTGAACAGCTCAGGAACATCRAAGCCATTTCTTAAAAAGGAATTTGCACATATCTCTGCATTTCCACAAATGCAAATACAAATTAAAGTAACTAAAGGGTATTACCGAGTATTTAAAATGACACAATACATTCCTGTAAATATTTTGCATTGGTCTGCTAGCCCTGGTCAGTTCTCTAACAGTTTCCTCTGGAGAAGAAATTCAGTCATGGGCGAGTTTTTGGCCAATTGTAAAAAATGCATCTTTCCAATAATTTCTTATCCCTACCTACAACAGACTGGTGAAGGAATGTATAACTATCCGCATGCCTTACACTGACAAAACCACGACATTTATAATTACGTGCATAAAAACACTGAAGTAAAAGTGTCAGATCACCTATGCTGAGCTGCAATACCCCATAAAGACAATACACAACTTCCACAGTCCTCTGATACACCAGAGCATTATGGAAATTATACTGCTTGTGCAACACGCTAACAACAAATTTCCCATTTTTAAAATTAGGAAAAATTCGTATTCTCCTGCTTTAAATGTGCAGTGCAGCTTTTCTACCTTAATTTAAAAAATGGGATAACAGAAAGCAAACATTATGTTTTCTCACTCTAACCATCATGTCTCAGCATGAGATGACAACTTACATTGCTGAGAGTTCAGTTTTCATTATAAGTCTACTAAAGGTAAAAGGCCAGGGCATGTCATTTTAATGCAATCAGAATCTATTTCATTGTATAACTCTTCCATTATCAAGCATCAAATCAACGCCCAATTCAAAATGACATGTTGCATATGTGAAAAAGCCAGTCGCTCCTGCTAGCAAATATCCTAAATGTGCAGTAAAGCACGGGCTAGAAGGGATTAGTTAAAATGTCAAAAGACAGCCTTTTACTTTTACCTGTTCATCCTTAAAAATATACTCTTAGCTATGAGGCATGCTTTACAGACAAAGAGCTCGAGCAGGCAGCAGCACAAGGCCTGTGGCAAGCTCTGCCATCTTGTAGCTGTCACACAGATTAGTCTTTGATCTGTCTGGGAGGTCATGGTCACGTTCACATTAACTGAAGTCTAACAACATTATACCTGCTAACCGCTCGTTCTTTTAATGCTTAATTAGTTCGACATCTTCCACTATGGAATATTAACTGAGAAATACCAGCCAAAAAAAATAAATGCCATGAAGATTTTTTTTTTTTTTCCTTTTTATCGTTTGGAAAAATAGGTTGAGGAGGTTTGTGCTACAATTCAAATGTATTTTGGATTTTGTTTTCTCAATTAAAGTTATTAAAACAAGTAAGAGCATTTATTAAATTGGATTTTTGAAGTGTTGCTAAATCACAAGAAATATAGGTTAGCTGTGCTGAGAGCACTTCATGTGAAGAAACATGAGTTTACTCAGCATTCAAGAGATGCACAAAATAATTACGTGCAGTCTATGGTAATCAGGGTACAAAACTATCATTTTATGAGCGAGTTTCTCACACGGAGCTCAGAAGAAACTAGGAGAGATTTTCTTTTTACACCCCGAGATAACCTGCAAAGTTAAATACAGAAGTCTGCAACATCCCTTTCTAGCAACATGACAGGCTGAACTGCATGGATTTAAATTCAGCAAAACCAGGGTTGTACCTAACAACAGGTAAGAAAGGTGTAAAAATGGCAATCTATCATGTCTTACTAGCTTCTACAAAAAAAAAAAAAATTAAAAAAAATCAATGCTTGTGCAATAGAAATTACAGCAACATTTTATCCTTTAAATTGAATTCCTTCAGCTCTAGGATATAGAGCTTCTCCTTGTTCGGCAGCTGTAATTACAACTAACATGATAAGCAAATTTGAGTATATGATCTGCAGCGTCACATGTCTGAAGTCTGTTTACTTGTGAAAAGCTTTTAAGGAGAAAGTTTTAAGTGACAAAGAGTAAAGGCCAACTTGCTAAACTACTTAGTGGAACAATATTACAGACTTTGCTTCAGTAAAAATAAGCAGAAGGTCCCAGCGGACACTCGTTCAGAACCATTTCATCTCCAACCAAACCTTAATCCTAAAGACTTTATGACAAAACCAAACTGGAGAAGGTACACGAGGTATTTACCTTTCAGAATCAGAATACAGTAAATTGATTTATTAGTGCTGGTATCATCATATCAAATCCAAAGGCTAAATGGGCTGAACTACAGCACAATATTTTGCATTTTGTGCAATTTAAATCTATATAATGACTCAATAGGGTTTAGTTCATCTGGCAAAGAATCAAGACTTTCAGAGGGAGCCATTTGATTAACTGATTATAGGACTTTGCTTTTTAAAAACAGAGAAATAAACAAAAACCGCCAATCTGTTGCTACCAAGCCAGCCTTGCTCCATGACAAGACATCACTCCACAAACCACTTTAATTGTCCCCTGTTTCCCCAGGTCRATTAAAACGAGCCCCAGTTTGCAACCTGGGGACTGCAAGGCAGAGGACCCAGAAGTCTGATCCGGGAGCTGGTCCCCCCTCGGCACCACGGCGAGCACTTAGAGGGAGCGCTCAATTAACCCGCCGTTTTCTTTACATCAGCACTTAGCCGTGTTGTGACAGCCCAAGGTAAAGAAAGAACAAACTGATGCTGCTGATAGGAAAAAGGAAACTTGGCACAGGAGCGTTTCAGTACACGGACACAGGAGTACGGGATGCTCAGCCCCAGCGCTCGCCTGCATCTAACCTCCAGAGCAATAAAGAACAGAAAATGCATAGGTGCTTTCTAGCAATCTGCTGACTTGCTTCTTTGCCTTTAGGAGTGGGGAAAAAAGACATGAAAACAGACTGTTTGTGTTTAAAATCTAGTAATTCCTCACCTCCCCAAAGCAAATAAACCCCCCCATGTGGGCCCTCTAATTCCCTCTTCCACCACCTCAAAAGACATTAAAATGGTTTTAACCAAATCTGCCTTCTTAAAAATCTCATGTGTCCAGTTAGAGTYGCTCTTCCACCTGAAATAGCAATAGCCAGACTTCTCCCAGAACATACTCGCCATCTACTTCCCTCCTGACAAATGCCAAGTAATCATAAAAGTTTGCAAGTGCAGGAAAGTAAAGGACATGAAAACTCTTTTTTTCTTTTACATCCGAAAATCCTTAAATGGAAGTAGCATGAAATAGTGCAGCGTTTAACTTTTTTGTCCTCACTTTGAAAGCAGTAACAGCCTCTGTGAGATTTAAGACTAAATAATGTACGTGTAAAGACCTGGGTGAGTCGAGAACAGGCTTCCAACATCCTCAGCTCCTCAACAGAGCTCCTAGAAACCATATCTAGAAAAATAACATCTCAATTTATCAGCCCACAGCATTAAGGCATCACGGCAGGACATTATCTTCAAATGCTTCAGGCATCCCAAGTGCAAGCAGTATTGATACATACAAAGCAGTATGAACCATGCAAACGCCTACAGTTTATCACACTAGATTCTGTGTATGACAAAGATTTATTCCAGCTGTTCTACTCATCCTACCTAGCTAAGAATGGTCACCAGAAACAAAAAATATATCACTCTATTTTGTTTTCACACACAAATATTGCATTTTTTAAACAAAAAGCCACCAATCTATAGACACAGTAACACTGTACACTGTGGAAATCTGTGGTGGCTTGTTTCCTCTTTATTCAAAAACGTCCGTATGAGGTGATCACTGAAAGAAGAGAGCCCCCAAACTCAACAGCAAGCAACTATCTACTGCAGTCTACGCGGCCAAGGCCACCGCGGGGGCAGAGCGGCCGCAGTTCCATCCTGCGCAAAGCCACATTTCCCTTATTTTGAATTCACCAAGTATCTTATGACTAAATGCTTCCCAAGTATTCGCACTCTTAATCCCAGTGTTAAAGAGACGGGGAGCTTATATAATGTTGTAACCACTTTTAGTATTGTGAGCTACACCATGCGGCATCTCCGAGATCTTTAAGTTTTACAGTTTGACAAATCATGTAGCACATTCACCCCAGGCCCATCTACTCATCTCAGGCTTGTAGGCTTTGAGGGACTGTGAACAAGTGACTTGATTAAAATCTAATGCAACCAAAACTCTCCTCTGAAGAGAAAATTCAATCCATTTCCAGTGAAGCAGAAGTGAAAAAAATCAAACAGCTTCCCCTGAGGTACAACGCTGCTGCATACGCTCAGTGCCGCTGCGTCCAAGGTGAAGTGGTAAGTGTCAGTCATCCTTACAAATCCCCAAGGTGATAGCTTCACTTTTAAAGCTTTCAACATACTTTGACAGTAAAGTAAAAACTTAAAGGTCAACACTACTTGCTAAGGACAAGATAAACACAGGAAAATCACTTTTCTGATCCATAAAAAATTCCRAAGTAAACTATTAAAGGTAAAGGAAAAGTTTTGATTTGCTGTATTATTTATCCACAGGCTTAACTTCCGGATATATTCAGGGATGACTTCTGTAATCTGTGCCAACATATTGACATTCGCCTTGCACCAGTAAAAGAGAAATGCCATCCACTAGCCTTATTTGATAAGCTGAACTTAAATGTTACCTCTCTTCACTGCGACAACATTGCATTACATAGGATTTTATAGATACTCTCCTAAATGAATCCTTTTTTAAATTAAACCTGAATTTTTAATTTAAATTCATATGGAAGCGGGGCATGGAAGAAAGAGAAGTGCAAGTATATGAGTACAAATAAACACATTTACCTGATTCAGTTCTTACTTCTAAGAAAAACACATTACATAATTTGCCACAATGTCTGCCTTGCTGTTGGATGCCCTGTAAAGGCTTTTCTGCTCCCCACTTCGTATTTGTGATGTTTTCCATCATGTTTCACAACTTATGTTGCTGGAAACAGTGGAAAAAGCAGTATTTGCCATCAGAGTTCATACTTACTCTATAGYAGCTAAAGGAAATACTTCTCATTAATGGCAAACTCTGTTGCAGTTCTTGACTAATATCAATGCACAGAAAGCTGAGTCTTACAAAGTTTATTTTCTTTGTACATCTATTTATGTAAAAGGGCTTGAGTGCATTTTTCTATATATTTTGGTGGAGTTCTCTTAGCTGTTACATGATTAAGTACACCCTACTGTAGTACGATCAAAAGCATCTGGAAAGGTGGTAGTGAAGAAACGCTCTCTGGGAAAGTTAGCTTAATGCTTGCACTTCAGAGTCACCCATTATCAACATTTCATAGCAAGTTTCTTTATTTTCTGGTCCCCAAGGTAAGAACAGTAAATTACGACTGGAACTAAACAAGTCACACTTGGCTCCAAAATCAAATTTTCCTACCTCTAGTTTTAGCTCCCAGAGGCGGGCAGAGGAAATCCTGGTCACAGCCAAAGAAGTCATTTTTGGCTCTGAAATAAATTTTCCTGCTTTGCTAGAGCCAAACTCTACCATTGAGAGTACCATAGCTTAAAACAGTAATTTCATGTTGCTTTTATATATTTTGCTTTAGCAATCTGCTTCTTATGGAATATGAAACCATTCTCAATGCAGAAGTAGGGGGTTGGCCTCTCTTTCTTAAAACAGTATTGTTTATCCCCAAGTACACTCGAATCCTTTAATCACCACTGCTTCCCTAATGCTGACCAAGTGGTTTGGACACCTTCTCTTTAGAAAAATGAGAGATTCAAGATCCTCCGTGCCTGAAATTCCAAGCTGAAGCAACCAGGAGAAAAGTGAGATGATATTCTGAACAAGTTCTTGTTTTCAAACAAGCTAAGCTTATAGAAAATAATGCAACTTGTAAAAGCACAGCTATTTCAGGAGACTGAATGCTTGCCATTTAATACCTGCTGTAGTGTCATATGTTTAGCACAAACATATGGAGAAAATAAAATTGGATATTATACATCATACTTGACAATGAGATTCTCTCCTCCTCCCCCCCCAAGTAAAGACTGATGTCGTGATCCAAACACTGCAATTCAAAATATATAACAGRAGTTAATGAATAGCATGTTAGCATCAAATAACATGTATATGGGATTACAGACCTTTTTCTGTCACATTATTTATGTTCTCAAATATTACAGTTCACTGGTATTAGCATCAGGTTACAAATCATAAAACATATTTAGAAAGTAGGTTGATCACAGACGAGCAGTATTAGTGGAGATGAGCCAACATGAAACTGCCAGCATAAAATATAGGTCTCCAAAGGTACAATTCTACAAACCCTTATGGCTGAGCATAGTCCTGGTGATATTAATGGGATTACTCACACAAGTAAGAGCTGTGTGCAGGAGTCAGGGAGTATAGAACGGAGTCTGAAGAGGCCTGTTATTAACCTAAAAAGCAGACATGCAAGTGTATTTCCATGTAGCAACCTGAACACTTTTTGGCAATTTAAGGTGATCCCAGAAGTACATCACTCATGGATTTTTCCAAGGGAATTGCTAATCACTTGCATTTCCTACTTATAAAGGGATGTCATTATTAATCTGTGTATAAATTTCTTCATTCAGCATATATATCCAGCACTCATTGCTATATAAAGCAACAGCTGTACCTGTGATCATAGTTGTATAGAAGTCTAGCTTAGTTTTTATCATTATATTTAGAATTCTTTTCTGCCTACTCAAAACCCAAGCTGCTCTCAAATTTTCAAAGCTGGAATGTTTATTCAATATTTAATCAATTTTCTGACTAGTTCTCACAAAATCTAAAGAAATTCCAATCAACTATATCATGAAAGCAAATGTCTTAACTCTCAGAGACACTTTAATCATTTTGTTTAGGAACATTCCCTAAATTCCTAAAAAGAAAGCTGGACTGTACTATGGCCTCTAATGTTTAAAAGAATCTGGATTCTCCTATTTCTAGAAGAAAAAAATGAAACTCAAAAGAAAGAAATAGTTAATAGAAATATTGAAATAAAAAAATCGGCACTTTAAGTCAATTTTGACACAAAATGATCAGATAGACAAAAGTCACCCTAAAAGAAAGCTGTTCTGCTGTGTGCAGCAAATTCTTGTAAGAAAGAATTCATTTATCCTTCCTACAGATTAAAATTCCTTCCATTCTAGGGTATTTTTCTTTCAGATATATGGGTATGGTCTGTTGGCCAAGGAGGACTGAAGTAACAAACCAACATTTGCATTTGTTAACAGAGAATATGAGATAGGGTAACACAGTGGGTTGATGTAAACTTAAAAAGACCAGCTTCAGAGGAAAATGGTCTTCCTAAAATAAATATAGCTATATATACACATATAAATAAAATATTTTACACTCCAATCTTCATTACTTTAGGAACTAGCTGTTGATAAACTAGTTCTAGTTTCTGTCCTGACTGAACTAACATGCAGCTGAACCTCCAAAATTCCTTTGTATCATGCATACATTTCTAAAAAGCCCCAAATGAATCTTCTTCAGTGGAAAAGAGTGACTTCTCTGCTTCCTTCCTCCCCTAGTTGACAATCTGAGCACTAGAGGTTAGCAAGTGCACACCCTAACCAACGAATTTTGAGGTATCTGACAAACGAGCCTCGGAGCTATCCAAGCATCACCTAAGTTATTAAGCAAAAGACACACTTCTAATAATCACCATTTCCATGGCATGATTTAGGAGCAGTGCCACGCATCAGCCAGCTCCACAAATCTGACGCTGAGAGACCGGTGCCTGCCCTCCTCTCATCTAGAATTGATCACTGCAGTGCTTTGTGCATTACCCGATCTAAATATATACACTCAAGGCTTCAGCTGCTTGCAATTTGGCAGCTAGTGTTTCTATCCTTACTTAAAAATTTAGAGGTTTTGCTCAGTCTAATTTAAAAAAAAATCATTCAACATAATATTGATTTTCAGAATTTTCTTAACAGTAATGGGATGTAATGCCTGGATTCCCATTATATTTCATATTTGGTTAAATCCCAAGGAAAAATCAAATGTACTATTTTAAGATTAAGGAACATAATTCATCATGAACACAATCCACCCTTGACACATACTTTTCAGTTTAATTCTGTATCATTTAAAATACAAAAATATTGACGTTCTGGAAATCATTTCCAGGGAATCACAGAATTCCAGCCGTTCTGCAGATCAAGTATTTCCAAAATATCATTTCAGTGTATGCTTCTAAAATAAAGCATTTTAAACTCCAGAAAGAGCGCTAAATATTTTTGTATGCGTGTATTTTTATATTAAAATACAGTGTATTATCTTCTAGCAAAAAGGAAAATGTTATGGTTGAATAAGTGCCTCAAGAAAAACATACAAACACTGAGAGAACAGTATGTTGGCAGCCACTGCTACCATAATCCTGCCAGTCCTTATAGGATCTGGGGGCAAATTAGCTATTTTAAGCATTACATAACAGTAAAGTACCACTTCCAGCTAGTGTTGATAACCTACCTGCAGGTCTTTCACATTTGGGAACGGAATCCCTATGGTTACAACAGCACGGGCATTGTCATCGCAGAAATCCAAGCCTTCGCTAACTTTTCCTCTGCATACAGCTATCAGGAGTGCTCCATCTTGAACAAGCCAAAGAGGGATTGACAAATCATTCCCAGGGATAAACTGAGTATCAGAAGAAAGCTTCACCAAGATCTTAAAAAGCTAAGCATAATACAACATAACAGAGAAGGTGACCAGACATAAAAAGAGGTGCTTTACACTTAGACAGTGAGATTAATTTTATTTTGATCAATAATATTGAGATGCCGAATATCAACTAGCAAAATAAATTTGCATTGTATAATATTGGTACTTAATTATGCAAGAACCATGTATATCTACTACAAAATTAAAGAATTTAAACCTTACATTTGCATTCCAAAAGCCATGCTATTTATTCTCCTATATACTATCATTCTTTATTCTCTACACAAGTATTTAAATGTTTTGAGAAGAAACGTAGCTATGCAATGCACTTTCAGCTCTTGGAGAAGCTGTCGCCAGTCCACCACCCTGTTGGATGTGGAAATGCATGTCCTTGCCTTTCAAATGTCACTATTAGGCTTATGCATATCCTCACGCAACAACGTGAACAGCAGCTAATCCCCCTTCCATTTCTGAAGCCTCTTTATCAGCCTTTTTATATGTCTGAGGAACATACCTTTTCCTCCTTTACATTTTATTGCATCATAGTATATTTTCAGCAGTTCGTCAAAGTCGCTCTTTGCTCCTCCTTGGGGCTCTGCAATGACTGTCTTGACCTGCTCGAGGTTTCTCCACAAGCCAGTATGCATCCAACGATCTCTTAATTTGTCCAGCAGCTGAAAACCAACATAAAAGCAGCAGTGGAGGTCAATCACTCTGTTCAAATAAGCCMAAAATCAAAACACTTATTTTTTGTGAAATTAAAATATTCAATATTTTCATTTATCAATACAAATTTCCCTACYATAGAGAGCTCCGCAGCTACTTGACAGTAAGTATGGGGACCWCTAATTTTGCAAATTTTGCAATGTGGATTTTCAAGTCATCAAAGCAAGACTCTCTAAAACTACGGAAATGGTCAACAATGAGCATCCTCAGGCATTCCACAAAACAAGAAAAATAGAAATTACCTGCTGTTTTTCTGACTACCAAGACTGCCATATTCAAGGCTGAACACAAACTGTAAATTTATTTGACACTAGCGCTTATGTATTTCAAGCACCCTAAAATTTACAGCTTGTTTCACTTCCACCATGAACATAATGTATTGCATTATTAAAATAAATAAAATTGGCCATTAGCACAGGCTCTGCAGCCAGATGGATAGGGGTCATTTTGCASTTAGCAGTCACCACCCGCCCTTCTCTAAGTTCCTAGATGACATTTTATCAAAGTAGGGAGTGAAAGATCCATTCTTCCAGCTGGCACATTTGTCTGATGGTGCCCAGCACTGCCCTCAAGAAAGAGGAAAGGCAACCCACATGTTTTATAATGAACTGAGAAGATCTGGTTCAGTAGACAGAAAAAATACTTTAATTTACTCCTTTTACTGTCCAGTGATCCCTAGTGTGTCATTAACCGATGTGCAGTACAGTTACCTGGCTCCGTAAGTGCAGAGATTTTCAGTTCAGAATCTCTGCTGAGGACTGTGCCTGCGCTTCCCTCCAGCTCCACTTGCAGAGGTCTGAAACCTGCTCCTTGCAAACCCCGCACCAGGGCCCCGGCTCTCCCAAACTCGGCCAGCCGCCTTCACGATGCCCTGCAGCCAAAATCTGAAGCCTTGCGTGCTTATATGATGAATATTGCTACTAAAAAACCTCCCTCCTAATTCTTAAGACATTTTTTCTCCTTTGTGGGTCACCCAGCCCCTTTCAGACAAGTATCTCCGAGGTTAAGGTTTCTCTTTTCATGGGCAGCAACCACCACAACATCAAATATAGAGGTTTGGAGGAAAACATGCAAATTATTAATGAAAGTGAACATCTTTGGCAATAACAAAACAATTCATTTAATTCACACAAAAGCTATTACCTCCCCGATTTAATGGAGCTTGCTGGCTACGGAACCTTCCTTACAGGCAGCAAGTATGCACAAACACACACAATATCCCTGCTACAGACACAGCTCCTGCAACAGCAAGAATTAGGGACGCGATTGAATACAAATAAATAAAATATAGAACACACACATGTCTCAGGAGAGCTACGAATCAAGTGCAGGATTCTCATGAAAAATTATTTCACTTTGGTTTGAAAAAGTGCAAATGGGAGCAAGATATAATGCCAGGAATCACAGGAAGGAGCCATTAATGTCCAGAGTCAGTCACTTTTTCTACCCAAGGGAATAATAGTTTCTGCCATGCAAGGCAGTCTATATATGTTTTATTAAATCCTTTTAAAATGGATTCTCAAATGGTTTATTAACAAATGGATCCTCCTGCAGGAGAGCAGAAAATATYGTTAGAAAGAATCTGTCATCTTCCCATGCAGTGAAGGATGTTTACTTCAGTAGCTTTATCTCTTTTTTCCCCTTCTGCAATCTAAAAAAGCACCTGTAAGTTATGATGCATAGAAGCTACAAGCACCATCTCTAGATCTATCATCCATTCTTGTCATCATCTGCTTTTTGAGGCAGCTTTTGAAGCCTTCTTGAAGTCTGGGAATGGGAGAAAAGGTTTTCTCACCATCTCCTGGCATCATGCTTCACTGTTAGGCTAAATGCAAGGGAAAAAGGAAAAGCTTTTCCCCTTCCCATTTGCTGTTTTGCTTTATACACAGCCAGAAATTGCATTAGGGGTTTCCCATGTCATGAAGCCAGATCAAAGATTCGTGTAATGCATTTTGCCCTAAGGCAAGTTCATTGTAATTTCCAGCACCTTAAAGAAGGGGAGAAGTTTAACTGCAGCAAGCCTCCCGCTGCAGCCCGACGTGGGAACGCGTGTTTCCTGCAGTATTCATTACCCCCTGACAGCAACTGCTGCAAAGCAAATACCTGAGACTGAGGGAGGGTCTAAAGGAAAACATTCTAACATGATGAGTTACTTATTCTGCTTTACAACTCCCTAGCTCTTGTCCTGCTACAAGCACCTGTTCCTAAATTTCTTTACACAGAACAGCCCTTAAATATTTTAGCACGGGCTGGTGTAATGAATGGATTGCATCTTGCCACTAAAGCTAAAAAGAATGACAAAAACACTCCCTCCATCAAAAAGTGCTCAGGGAGTCTGTGGAATACTTGGAAATGTAACAAGACTTTCAAGAGCAGTACAGGACAAAAAGGGATAACGAAGCCACACTCAGGACCCAGGCTGCTGCCAGAGTAAAATAACTCCGGCTTTATGGGCTAGTTTAACAACTATTAAGTATTTAGTGACTATTGCTGATTGCAATTGTATTGTCTCCTCCTACTTTTCTTCAAAACTACCTCCTGTCTTCTTATTATATTAACATAGTAACTTAACACAAGGTAACATGTAAAAAATTTACACAAATACTCTCTTAAAACAGACCATGATTTACACCGAAAGGAAAGCTCTCCAAACTTCAGTATTTTTACATCTTGTTTTATATAAGACTTCTTTAATGATCTGAGGTTCACTTTCCAATGTTAAGGGCAGTTGGGAAGAGAAGGAAATAGCCATTAGTTTTCCTTAATAAAAAAAAAGGAAGGGGAAAAAAAAAAGAGAGAAAAATCACCGTATTGGCACCATTGTTAGTGCAAAAAGTCAGCAATTCTCACGGGACTAACATTGATCTAAAAGCCTTTTCCCATGCAGAGCTCTTCATGTGTTTGCTACTAGAATTTTCTTTTTGAATAAGCACTGCTTCAAATCCAAGCGTGTCTCCAGTGGGCTGGAAACGTGTTTGAAGGGTCAAATAGAAGTCCTAGACACAGTCAGCATAAAACTTCAGGAATGGAAAGCAGAGGAGTGGAGGCAGCCCCGGGCCAGCAGCAGAGCTGCTTTCACGGGCACCTGTGGGATGGGACCTGCAGAAACCACCCGGCTCCCCACGAGCTAAGGGACGCTCCAGGATCCACGGAGATGCTGTAATGCCCTCATGTGATCTAGAACTTGGTTAGCTGAGTTTTGCCCTCTGTAAAATTTCTAATTAATGCAGCATTTGTGTTTCAGCAAAAAAACAACATGTGTGAAAAACAAATACCGTTTTTCCCTATATGAAGAGAAAATCCAGGCATGCAGATGCGATGTCAAGAAGAAATAGAGTTTTCTTGTCTTACACAAAAATGGTTTCCACCATTTGAACTGTCTGAGAAAGTACAATGTTTTGCTCGGGTATCACAGCATAGCCAGAACTGCATCAGCTGCCTCCTCTCTACCTTTCAGGGAGGAAGAGGAGGGAAAAAACAAAGCAAAGCAAAACCCTACAGACTGTGACAGATCCCTCTTAACATTTGAGCTAGAGAAGACATCAAATTTTCCACAAAAGCAATTCTCTGATGATCCCAAGGCCCAGATGTTTTTATAATACATCTAATTCCATAGGTATTGCATTACCTTCAGTAAGCTTTCAGGAGGCAGTTTGCTGAGTCAGCTGGTTGGTTACAGCTGAAACTTTTTTGCTCCAACCGYTCTCCCAATGGTCTCAAAGCCCTTTTCTGTTCAGTGTGGTGGTTAATGACCGGGTCCAATGCTCTACTTTTACTTTAAAGAGTGAAATTTGTCTCTGTACCAGTGATAATTCCAAAACACATTCGGTCATTGAACAAATGCGCTTAGTCTTTTGTTTAAACTGCAGTGGTCTTAAAGTGGAATTTCAAAGGAACCCTGGAGAACAGATCTGATCAGACTCCATCCACTCTTTCGTATTGCTTAAACATTGGTGTTACSTCTAAAAACATTTCTTCAAGATCTAGGATCGTCTAGAAAGGTACATAATTAGTAAAAGTCATTTTAAAGCTCCCTGAACTACAAAGTTGCCAAGCCTCTGTATTAAAAGACCTCAAATCCTCTATGCAATGGACCTTGAGGGCTATCAGAGCTCTTCAATTTGGGGGAGTAACAGTTTACAGCAAAGGCAATACAGTGACAAAGGAGTAGTCATTTAATTCTGCATCTACCTTTCCCTTAGATTTTTTAGAGGATGTGTTCTAAATTTGCTCCTTTCAGTCACGAGTCATTGGCCGAAGTGGGGAACTAATTAATATTTCATCTTTTTTTCCTTTCCTTCCTAATAAACCCGCACACTTTTCCAGCTGTGATTTTATCTTCCACTCAGCACACACACAAACATGATGCCAAAACCTTGCTTGACACCCAGGCCTTTGCACTGCATGAGGCAGGGTTATACCAGCCAAGAATAACTTAGACCATTGAATTATTTAAGCAGTTGTTTGCACTCAATTAGATTTTCATGAAAGGTTAAGCAAGAGACAGTCACAGAAACATCTTCATGTGTAAGGGAGGTATCCAACATAATACAGACAAGTATTTAAAATTAATTATTCTGAACGATTAAGCTAATAGAAATCCAGCCATTCACGAGGAAGTACCTTAAGCATCAAATTACATTTTCTGCCTTTCTCACTGTCACACATTACACTTCCTTAAAAAAAGGACACTAAAATATCGGTGCTCAAAAACGTTTCATTTGTGCAAAACTATTTTCAAAATAGACAWTTGTTGTTCACATAAATGGGAAGCTAGAAAAATACCAAATACACATAAAGCACACACAAATCATGCCATATTCTAATTGCTTCCATTACAGGTTTAGCCAGTACATAACAGGGATGTTACCTTTACCTGCATGATCTCCTGCGCTTAAGAACAAGTGATTTTTTCCTTTGTATGCCAAAAATAAATCAATTTAATACAGCATTTTAAAGGAAGCAAGCYGCACTGAGTTATTCTTATCCATGGGAGGAGATCCTTCCTTTCTCCAGGACATTTCCCTTACTATTTATTATCACAATTGGGCTACCACAGGCAATGAAGAGAGGACTTCATTTACGAAGTACCAGCTCCAGAACAATTTCTGCCTGATCCCTGTTCCCAGAGTGCCTGGGAGGCTCTGTAACTCTAACTCCATAATTGCAAAATGGAAAATACAAGAAGAACAAAACAAAAACCTTTTTTTTTCTGGAAAAGAAAAAAAGCATTCCATTGTAAAAGCAATGATTAAAAGAAAACTGAGGGCACAGTATGTTCAAAAAAAAAAAAAAAAAAAAAAAAATAATTTCTTTGTCTTAAAAAAAAAAAAAACTAGGCAATACAAAGAGAAATTTTAATGTGGAAAAAAAAACCTCTTAGAAAAGTCTGAAATAAAAGAAGAGATTGGGAAGGAATGAGACTAGATCTTATGCTCTTGAGTACAACTTCCAGGCACATTCCTCCCTTTTTCAGAAGCTCTCCTCTTCAGCRGATAGAGGAGATGGTCTAATGTGTATTTAACAGCTAATCCTTACCATTTGTCTTAGCAAAAAAGCAGACCAAGTGCGTTAAATAAAACCGTACCCATTTAACTGCAAAAACAGTTAAAAGGAAGGAGATTTTAAGAACTTAATCTTGTGCAGGAAGCCACGATTGCAAGAATAAAGTGAAACTGCTGAAATAGATCATCACTTAGCATGTTCTCCTCTTCTAAATAAAGTTCCCTTTTATCAGAAAGACCTCAGCCTCAAGATGAAATTCAAGAAGCTGAAAACCTCCATCCAATTCATATTTATTCTGACATTTTGCATTTCTTCCACAGTTTTGACGAGAGATCACACAGCTTTTCTTAACAGGTGGTCTCTATCACGGAATCCTCCAAGCACCTCCCGAGAGAGCGTTGCCCTCAGTTGGAAATCTCTATTTCTGCTGCACGTTGCGTTGTGAGAGATTTGGCACTTCGGTCTCTCATACCATAGCTGCACCACTGAAAACCTGCTTGAAGAACAAACTTTCTAAAACAACATAGATGTTCAGAATCCCCAAGAAGTGGCGTGGAAAAGTGTCTTTTTATGTTTTTAGCACTTTATGTGCTGAGGTATCTACATAAGCTAGGAAAGATGGGGTAAAATCTGCACGAGCCCAGCCACACCTGGCAGGCACACAGTGTTAAAAAGGAAAGAAAGAAAGAAAGAAAAAAAAAAAAGATAAAAGCAACCACACAGCTCAACTACATAATTAAACTAAATCCTGAACATGGTGAAAAACTCTGTATTATGAACAAGATGCTGATCACCATGTGCACACTCCAGCACAATAGAAGGTGAATAATTCATAATCATTTTGGAAGMAAAAGTATGCATCACTCAACTTGGGGGAAACACTGGGGATTTCACTGGTATGATTTTTCTGTAGGGACAGTGACAAAGTGCCGCTCACCAGCAGGAAACTGAAGCACTGAACTGTGTTCCATGTGCCATAAATCAACACTGCAGCCTACAGGATGTCTCTYTGGTACCAACATACCATCAATTTTTCAATAACCTCCTTAAATAATGGAATACGTGAACGGCGACAACAGTAATGAAAAATGAAATGTTTTGCACACCAAAGACTCTAGAATAACGTGGCTAATATGTTGCTTCTACAGTTAAAGAAGCTTTTCATATTAAATCTTTTTTTTCCAAAAAAAATTAGCATGCTTTACCACAAAACAGTTTGGATAGCCTTTGAAGTATTCAGCCTGCGCTCTTCCGCAGCTGCTTCTAAACAACTTGCTTCAAAACAAGATTTCTTTTGAGGTTTTAAAATTAACCAAGACAACAGCTTTCTGTGTTACAAGAACCTTTTGTACATTCACCCTAGGCTATCGCTGCCCTGCCACTTTCTACTGAGAGAACAATTTCCACACAGAGAAAGCTCTCCAGCAAGATCCTTCCTAAAAGGAGTGCTTAAAGCCGCTTCTGAATCAAATACAAAACAATTATTAACTAAAGAACATGTATTCATTAATGGGGTCAGCATCCTACGCTGATGTCCTCTTCCTTACCCGTCAAAAACAAGTCCAGCCATCTTTGACCTCTTTTTTTCCCCCTGAATAAAGGCAGGGAAGGACGAGGCTGTCGTCGTGACACATCAGAAGTGAAGCGGTGCCACGTGGGAAAACCGATGTGAAGCAGACACGAAGTCCAAGGCCACGAGGGCCAGCGAGCGCCGCGCAGCAAGTCGGGGCTGTTAGATGGATGTCATGGGGAAGTGGCTCCTCCAGTGCGTGAGGAATAGCACAACGTTGCTTTGGATCTGCTACACTCACCAACAGAGCAAACAGTTTTAAATGGATAGCAGCATTTCAAATCCGTAGCTTCTAATTTACCTTGTAAAGAGGACTAATGCTGTCTTTTGCAAAACTGTTTTAATGCTGCAAAGGCATCTGCTTCATYTGACATCTTACCTTGTTCATTAATGCATTAATAATAAATTGCAAAGATTGGAGTTTGAACGTAAACATCACAAGACTGTGATCTGTCTACTGGCACATTGATTTTCGCATCTCTGTCACACCAGGCAGTGAAACTCTCAGAAATGCCAAAGAGACCAGGAACTCTGTAGGTTGCAATGGTACAGAACAATAGTAAGGTCAGAGTAACCCGTGCTAGATGTACCTTAGAAAAAATGGTGCTTTTATGCATTGTTCCTTATTAATAATTACTGTTCAAATCCTGCTTTCTTTTCCTTTTGTTAAAAGCTCTTGAGGGAAAAACATGTTGACTCTAATTGCTATTTTCTATTTGGATTCTTGTATTCACAGGCTGAGTGCTGCACATTTCTTGTCTGTGAAAACTCATTTCCAATGCAGTTGCTACTTATATGGTAGAAAAAAATATGCAAGTAAAAAGTGTTAATTGCAATGGAAATTATAGCATGTGCTAACTAGATGCAACAATTCAGCTTGCAGCATTTTGACAAGGCAGAGCTCGAAAGTGATAAACAATAATAGATTTTTAGTTTATCTTCCTGATGCTGTATGCTCAGGGTATTTAAGCTAACAGTGTAATAAAATATTAAACTACCCTGCTTTCAGGGTGTGAAATTCACAAGGAAAACACTCATCTACCACTATGGCATATAATTTTTTTAGACATAATATCCAATAATCTGCCACAGACTGTCGCTACAGATTCTACTTTATATGATGTGCAGATGCTACCAGAAAGTATCTGCTTGATGTAAAAAGCAAGCGCCACAGGGCACTTGAATAATTGCAAGTCCCTTGCTGGTCACTGTAGCAGTTCAATAAGCCACTGGAAGTCTATTTGTTCATTCTTCACAGGCAGTAATGCAAGAAGATAAGGTGGCACCAAACCATACCTAGAAGTCTCCCTGGAGCCAACGGCAGTGAAGTGCAATTAACATTGCAATTAACATCCCAGCACGGGCACTGTCAGAGGCTGCTCCGCTGAGCTCTAGAGGGGACAGTGCGCAACGCGTCCCGTTACGGTAACTCCTGCACGTGAACAGCAAATGGCTCCTCTGTCCTCACAGTTCTCTCTCAGGTGCACATCATGAAATGAACTGCATGTTCTAGTTTGAAAAATGCATGTAAAAATACACAGGTTTATTTCTTTTTAGGAAATGGATCAAATAATCACATATCCTGATCTCGGGCAATTATGTGGCTCAAAAGATAATCTTTCCTTTCACATCGTTTACGTTTTATAAGAAAAAAAAATTGACATATGCACAACATATCCACACACACCGCACGTGTATACATGCACTTACATACACACGTTCGAACATAAAGTATTTCATTTTCAAAGTTTTGTTTATACGTAGTACTTTTAGGTAAGTCAAAAAGGGACGTTTTTATCTCAAATGAAATCAAGCCGTGGGGAAGCAGACATCTTTATGTTCAGTCACCCACACATAACCGATGCCTCAGAGCAGCTACCTATTTCATTCCTGCTCCACAGACTCTTTCTTACTGCTCAGTAACTATTGCATAATTCTCTCTAATATCTTTTTTTTTTATGTCCAAGACAAGGTTTGTTTCTTTGTGCCCCAGTCTGAACACTTGAATGCCACCGAGCGCAGAGCGTGGGCAGGAGGCTGCAGCTTTGCTAGGAGGCTAGGGGCAGATTGCAGGTAAGTCGAGACGCGGTTGCCCAACCTGCTGCTGCCACCGACGCTGGCAGTGTCAGCAGGCTGCTGTCACACCTAATTTAGCAACAGGACTGGAACTGGTTAGGAGAAATAGCACAGYGAGGCGAGCCATGATCCTGTAATTCATACAGCCAAAGCCGGCTGCTTTCTCGGCATGTTTGCAGAATGTTCTCAGCTGACTCGCTTGCTATGCAGGGGGTTTTGGAGGAACAACAGAACAGCCTGGGGCCTGACAAATACTACCTCAACTAAAGCTATGATGGTATGGTCATGTAAACAAGGATAATTTAAGCTCCCATGTATAACGAGACTAAAGATCTAATTTTAATAGATTTTTTCTTCAGTGAGCCTCTGAAGAAACCTTTATCAGAAGAAAGGTAAACACAAACAGTCTCCGAAAGACCTGCCCAGAAAATAAAAGCACAAGTTTGAGGCTGAAAGTAGAAACATATGGACCAGAAGCACACGGAAATTGTTCAGTCTTACAGATGTGTAGGACTAGGGGGTGACAAGGGCTTGGATGACCAGTGATAGCCCAGCAAAGATGGACTAACTGTGGAACGTGGCTGAAACCAAACCCGTTTCCGAAGGACGTGGTGCCGCACTGCTGGCCTTTATGGAGCGAGAGCGGATTCTTTCTGGGTTATTCTGCCTCTCTCCTTTTATTCAAGCCAAACCCCTCATGTAGCTCCATGTTGTACCTCTCTTCAAGCAAAGGTTCTGGATCTGTCTTTAGACATAAACCACCATCCTGTGCTGTCCTGCACGTGCGGTGAAGGCAGTTTGTAGATAGACACCCAACTCCCCCACCAGTCATAAACTAAGAAAAAGGTGAAGCTTTTACCCTAACCGCAGTCACAAACAGCATGATGCCCTATGATGTCTGCACAATAAAGGAAATTATACATTTGAAGCAGCAAGATAAAGAGTATTAACTATGTTTTCAAATCAAAAGACTACTACAGAAAATCCTAACAAGGAGATAAAAAAACCTGGCTTCTTGCTGCAGTGCAAGCGATGGAGGCTACATGAGTGCTCTACGTACGCTCAGCGTAGAGCGAACGAGAGCCTCTCATCCTCATTTATCGCAAACAAACCTCTTAACCAAACACTTCCTGCTGCTCTGTTACAATGGAAGGAAGTGAAAAATCTGTTACCTCTATTACCTGGTCATTTCTCTTCTGACTTGCCCCTACATCCAGTCTAGGAGCCTATCACTCTGTTTAAGAAGGAAAATATACATGGTGCAGCTAATCAATTCTCTGTTTTTTACATTCTCTAAGAAAAGATAAAATTCATGCTTGATACAGCCCAACATTCTTCCTGATCTGCTCTGTGAATACCCCATGTGGATGGTCAAAATCCAAATCATCCATCAGTACACCAAGCAATGAAGAAAAAGAAACCTCAAGAAATTAAAAATATTAAGTGAAATGTAATAAATCTTTATAACAAAACACTTAAGACTTTTAAARCTGATATTTTGCAACACTTCAGTTATTCTTTTGGTTTGTAATTCAGCACTACCCTAGTTTTCTGATTTAAAGGAAATATTTTTGCTGTGGCCTCGCAGATTATACAGAAAGCGATCTGGCAGAGGTGTGAACTGTCAGCTCCTTCTTCAAATATAGCTTGGCACAGTAACTCAATTGAACTGACGACATGAAAGGAGGCGGCTTACAACAGAATTTGAAGGCAAGGATTATCTATCTGGTTACATAAAAAAACTCTTATCTAATTCAGTTTGTGCAAGTGTCACTATTCCTGCTGTGACTGCCCTTCCCTGCTTTACACAGTATAGCCAGAATGGCCTTCAGTGCCTGAGGCAGGGGAAAAAAAGGGACATGATGATTTTGGGGAAATCTTCCATTCTACACAGTGATTTTTACATACGTCTTTTCACTATGCCCAAATCAGTGGAAAACAAACAAAAAGCCTGACTGGAGACTTCAGAACTCACATTAAGATTTACAGGAGCCACTGTAGCTCTAAGAAGTCTTAGATAATGGTGCACTCTGAGCTTAAAAATTGGCCTTTTGGATAAATGCAMGGGCCCCATAGTTAGACAGTTTATATTACAGGCATTTAAACYTTTAAATGATGGGGGGGAAAAAGGAGAATAAAATTTAAAGTAAYGATGTTGTGTATGATTAATGGGAACAAAAACTCCATAAAACATAAAGAAGGTAAGATAAGGATCAGAACAAAATACCAGTGCAGGGTAAGAGTGGAAAACAAGTGATGAAAAACCAACAGAAGACAACAAGTAAAATAAAACTCCATCTACTTTTATTAGGTACAAATGCTGAAATGCATAATTTTTGAGTCATTAAAATTTGGCTTTTTTAGACTAATTTTCCTCAAATTGTGCCTCATCGGACAGAAATCACTTTACTGAGATTTTCATCAGAGTGAGGCAAAACGCACCGCTTTGGAGTATGGCAATAGCCTCTCTCTTCAATCAACATTAGTCAAAAAAAGAAAAAGAAAAAAAGAAGAAGAAGAACAAGAAGAAGAAGAAAAAAAGGGTCATTTTGGTGTCATGGGACCTACCTCAGCACTCTGAAAGTCACCRGAAAAACTCCAGCGACTTCCAGGGAGAGACGTGAGTGCTGGGGAAGCAACAGAGTGCTTTTCACATGTTGTTTAATTACTCTTCCATCATTTTGCACTGTTTTTATTGTTAGGTACTTGCACATAAATTGAGATAGCAAGAACGACAGAATTCTATTCCCTAGCGTCTTTCCTTGTTTTTAGGGTTTCTTACATACTGTAATAGCACCACTGCAGCTGTTCAGCTCAAATAAATAAGGCTTCTGAAGTAAGAGAATGCCTTTCCCTAGAGAAGGGCAAGCAAATGCTGTGCAGAAAGTATCATTATTAATTTACAATTATTTCATAACTTACCCCTGATATGCCAGCCTGGTTAAAGGCTTCGTTTTCTTTTCATCCCAACCAATGTGCTGTTGGATATTAGCTGTAGTTACAAAAATCTAAAACTATATGACACATTAAAACATTTTGCTTTCTTCATCTTTTAAAGCTGTAACAGTGTAAACTGCATTCTGTAACATTAAAATGCTGTAGAAAGTTAATATTTTTGTCACTTTCAAGAACACATTTCTATCATTAACTGTAGTGGGTGCAAACAGTWTCTTACATCCTGCTAGTGTTTACACACTGGAGTAAATCTCTTCTCGAAGCTCTCCTACAGCTGTCAACAGGAATATCAGGGAGAATGTTACTCCTGATTACACATTTATCCCAGCATATTATGCATATATGTGCACCTAATAGGGAAAGTGTAAGCAATCTTATGGAATCCAACCTACACTACAAGATAATTTCCCGCAGTAAGTACTCTGCAACGAGTGAGACTGCACCACCCAACAACTGTCTGTGGTGCAAACAACTGTTTTCCTATTCAAATTCACCTTTTTAGCYACAGAAATCTAATAGTTTCTAGTATTTTCTCTATAAGCACTGCAAGCAAAAGGACTCAGTGGAATGTTTATCTCTTATCTGGATATTGTCATTTTACTGTCTCAAACTTCTTAAAACAAGCTTTTCACTAGGGAGGAAATCAGTCAGCATCAGACCTAGTGGGGAAACCCTGCACTTGCTCAATGTCTATGGCTCTTACACAGTTCCAGATGTTCAGAACATTAATAATGCACTAACTCAAAACCTCTTTTTGAAACTTTAGAATGTGCAAATTGCATTAAAACCTCTTTGCCCTCATTAATGGTATTGTTACAATCCCCGCACTCTGGAAAATGTTTTTTGGCATTTGTTTAACTTTGTGATATTGCCATTTACTCATTTTAACAGCCAGTGCTCAAATCTTAATGCTTTTAATAGGCCTGGCTAAACAGACTACCATCTTTTGTAAATTTATTGAAGTAATTTATTAAATAAGTAAAAGTTGTCAGAAGGCAGTTTTTTTATTGATGGTAGAAAAATGGGTTTCTTATAATTTATTTACAAAACTCTGCCACAGGAAAGTTTTAGAAATGAAAATATTCTGTTCTTTTTTCACCATTATGACCATTTCACTCCTGGCCACTCTGATGCAGACTTCTTAAAATTTTGTTTCTAGCCACTTTGCACAAATCAGTTAAAAGTTGCAGTTAAAAGAAAGGGTGCCTGTCCTAAACCATGAAAAGCCAGACATTCAGAATTAATACTGAAACCATATCCCCTCCTCAGCCTGTCATATATAGGGGTGGCACATTTATGTCCAGGCCAGGAGACAGTATATGCAGGGACCTGGGCTCATATCCAATGCAGACACACTGCTGTGCAATGCTAGAAGAGTGCAATAATCCGAGGTTAAACTGAGGTCCYTTCCTTTCACTGCAAGTAACTACCTAGATGGAACTGGAAGATTCTCAGAGGCTGCTTGAAAGCAACACAACCTAAACCCTTTTTCCCGGTCAACACTGCTCATGGAGTTAAGTGGAGTAAATTAATATCGTTAAAGCTTAAAGTTGTGTAATRCTGACAAGAATGGTAAGTCAACAGAAGAGTAAGAGTTTTCTATGGCCTCAGTACACTTTTGGCTGATACTTTCCTGAAAAGGAAGCCAAACCACTAATAATAGGTGTTTCAGTTCAAATGCAGTTGCTGTCATCCAGTTCTCTGTTCTTACTGAAGAAAATATGATCAGTCAAGATGTGTAAGAAAATGAGACTGACYGAATTCCAATTCTGAACTAAAAGCTCCAAAAACAGTAAGATACAGGAATTAAATGAGAATTGCAGCATTTAAGTGAAGAAAATTAATATATAAGTATCGCTAAACCCATGCACACAGTCTGCAAGGAAAATGGCAAATGCAGTGCAGCATTAATTGGTCTGCACCTACACATGAACAGTTGGGACTTCCTTACGGACACAGCGCAAGGCAATGCCAATTTATGAGGAAGGGTATCTGTTAGTAACAGGACTGAGACTGCCAGATGTATTCAAGAGTGAGTACTGAACAGTCAGGACCCAGATCGATTTACACCAAACCTCTCACATTGCTTATTTTGCAAGGAAAATTGCCTCAAAAGTAAGAGGAAAAACAGTCAGGTTATGCTCATTATCTTGAGCTCGGAAGCGGTGGAAAAAATAGCAGGAACCGGTTTGTGCTTTAGACATAAAGCATGTTTTAGAAATAAAACAGCCCCTCACTCTGCATATCAGGCACAAATTTTCTGGAGAAAGGGATGGGTCGCTTCTTCCAACACCAGCCATTCAAAACCAGTTACTGGGTACCTACCGCCAACAGTAACACATCTGAAAATGTTTTTGTCTGAATACTGATAAATGGTATCCTGGGCACTAGAGCACCAAATAAAACTGAGATTAGGGGGGAAAAAAAAAGTCCAGAATGAAAACAAAAAACATCATTTGTATAGAATTAGACTTTTCTCAACCGTTCACATTGCCTGAAGCTGAAACAAGAAAGTAGCTCCCTGCTTTCCAAGCCCATACTACTGAATCAACTTCACATACTCTACAAGAGAAATGATGAATGACTTTTAAATCAAATAAAGCCCAATCTAATCTAGTAATTTATGTTTTGCTGAGGCATGAATATTAAAAAATGCTTTATCTTTCTAACAATAGCAAATTCTCAATGCTATTCTTGCATTCTGCACATTTGGATTAAAAAAMAATCCTTACCTACACTCTTGCAAGTACTATTCAGCAAAACAATTTAACCTCCCGATTATTTTTAGTCTGTCATCTCCTTGTTTGTTGACTACTTCTGCTAGATTAGAAATTTTCTTGTATTTAGAAATCTATTAATTTTTGATTAAAAGGTATAATTACTAGAAAAATGATAAACTATAAAAAAATTTACATAAATGTTGCTTTCGAGTTATGGGTCAACAATTAGCCGACAAGTTAATCAACAATGGCTATCAGAAAAAAATAACACTATTATCCAAAGATTACAACTTATTTTGTTAAAAATCTACTAAAGAAAGGTCAGTTTATTCATCATGATGGATTATCAGTAAAATTTATAAGCATTAGCATTTTTCTCCTTGCTAGATACCTTGACTTTGATATGACACATATTGAATGAATCATCCAAGATGCAGGCACCAGGCAAGATATATCTTAATGCAGACAGGTCGGCGACATCAACCCTAATGGTCCTTATCTTAATCTTGTTTAAAAGCATCTTAGATTTCTGAGTAATCTTTTCACCTCCTGATATTCTCTTTTATAGAGTGTTTTTGCTGGAGTTGCTACTGATTTTAACGTAAATACATTTTTGTTTCATAGTATCACCAGTTTATTTTTTTAGTAATGCTAAAATATATCTTAGTTTGCAAATTAGTAAATATAAGATTAAGGTTTTTTCATGTATGTTGAAGTGATAGCACTTCAACTACAGAAATGCAGATTTGTATACTATTGTTGGTTACTCCATACGTGAAACATGGCATCACAGCTCTTTATAAAACAGTTYAATGTATCAGATGAAGAGATGAACATCCGACATAAGACCTGAGCTGCTCTTACTGCTTTCTGCTTTTCTCCTTCTCCTATAGTTGCCTTATTACACAAAGAAAAAAATCAACAAAAAAGGGGGGTAACAATTGAACTATTTTAACAGTCGAAATATTGGCAGATATTCTTTATTCCTCATAGTTCCTCATGCTAATCCTACTAATTAAGGAAACTAATATTTCTGGATATTTTGACATGAAAAGTTTATGACTTTTTAACATTAAAGCACAGAGCAAAAGGAACAAAAGTGCTATTATGCATGCTATATATACTCTATAACTATATATAACTGTATAATATTTGTTTTCTCCTGTCTCTCCATTGCTACAAACTGTGTGAAGTTCTCCACCTCTGTTACCAGAGGCCACTGTTACACCCTCCTTCCTTTCCCTTACATTGAGGCCAAAAACCTTAATTCACTAAAAAGGCAAAAGCTTGCAAAAAGCCAAGAGCTATATTTCATTAAAGTGAATGAAAGTCCATGAAATTTAAAGTACACAGAAGTGAACGAAAGTGCATTAAGACGCAATTACCATTTCCAGGACTCTCTTAATTTACAAACACGGAAGTTAACATTCAATTTACTCCTTGAAYTGAGTGAATAATGAGCTGGATAGGATTAAACAATTTCTTTAAAAGCTGTACTTTTGTATGAGGTGCAGCAATTTCCCTACAAAAAACTCTGAAAAGCAGTTTTGAAATGCAAATGGCCCACTAAGTAGTATTCTGTATGACGAAGAAAGAAAAAAAAATCCTGCATCTCTGTACTAATATGCTTATGCTTACAACATTATTTATATTTTCAACATATTAATCTGTTAGGTTTAAAGGAAACCCAATGCAGAACAGGAGAATTGGAATGAAAAAGGGCAGCCGTGGAAAAATATTGGCAATATGATTTTAAAATATCAGCCTTCAATTGCCTGCAATTTATATTTATCAATACTTTCACTGGCTTCATGGAAGTGTTCCCACAAAGGAAAAACCACTCGTATTTAGCCAGGTGACCTTTCAGTGAAGCAGAAGGGCAGTGGGAGGGGGAAGGGGACCAGAGCAGCCCAGCAATCAGTCTTTCTTTATTAAATGTCAGCTGCAAAGTCTTTCTATGCTTTCCATTCAGATTAGTATTCGCATAAAAACTTTCCCAAGTGTTTGCCGGGCTCTGTATACATATATAAGATCCACGCTCACGTACTGCTCAACATTATATGCTTCCATACAGAATAGTGATGACAGTGAAAACTGAAATGTGTCCTCATTCAATTTCATTCATAAAATTAATTGAATTAATTGAATGAAAACATATTTTTGGTTTTTTTAAAATACACTCATATCTGGTAATCGGCTTATTTTTCCCCTCAAAGATGGTACATTACACAGTCTAATGTGGTCACCTAAYGGCTAGTGGCAGCAACTGCATGATAAAAGCAATTCTGCCCTTACAGGCAGCCAGTGAAGAAAATCATGAATCGCAGGAACTGCATTTAAATAGCAAAAATAACATGAAGATTTTGGACAAAAACAAAGAAAACCCTAAACACTTTCAGTTTAAGTTTTTGTTTTGTTTTGCTAATTAAAGAAACTTTTAACTAGGGGTACAAGACAGACYTGAATTATAGATTTATAATGCAAGTTTATACTCCTGGTCCTTAGAGCTAGGCACAAATAGCAGTAAGAACTAATGCAAAAGAAAGCAAAAGATGTATTTGAAGTACCATGAATACAGTAATACACGAAGATACTGTTCATGAAAACAAGCTTGTATGCCTGTCAATTACTAGATTCAAGAAATTATGATATATTTTGTATTTACATATGATGATACATATAACAAAAGGACAAAAGGTTACACAGTACACATCCTTTTTTTTTTTTTTTTTAAAGGAAGAATGTCAATTAAGATTTCCTTACCTTATAAGATGGTAAAAAACACAAAATCCCTTGGCCTATTGTCTGGCACACTGAAAGCAGAAGCGCTCCCACTTCATCTTGGAATTCAAAGGTCTCTGTATGCTGGAAGGTAGCGCAGAGCTTCCGACCATTAGGGCCTGCTCCAATGGTGCCCACCCAAACCTGGTGTATTTAGAATTAAAAACATTGTCATTTATATTGCAAGTTATGGTTTATTCTGCAATGGCGAGTGTTACACCTCAGGAAAGGGAATAACCCTGCAGATTTTTACCTGTGAGTTCCGAATAACATGATTCGCCTCAAGCTGAATAGAAAACTTGACACCAAGTTCTGAAGAAAACGAATCCATGGGAGAGAGCGTACCAGATGTCAGAACAATTGTTCTAACATCACTTAGGTCTGAAAAAGCCTGTGTTAGAGAAAGAAAAGGAGTTTAGACAATCTATACAATCATTTTAAGAGATCAAATGTATTTGTGACCAGTCAAGTTACATACATACAAGACCTTTTGCTTCACACTCAGCTTACCACAGCTGGATTCAAGCACCAAAAATTTAACATGTGGACTAAAGCTTTCTGCCGTGAATTCTTTTTATGTTTGGTCCTTGTAAAGAAGCCATTTGTATCGGAAACATCAGGTTGGTTTTCGTTGATCCAAGCGTAAGTTTGCTGCAAAGCAACTCTGTAGTCATCCGCATACCTATAAATAGATACGTAAATATTAATAAAAATAATCAAATTGCAATAAATTTATCTTTTTGAGTCAGCATTAAATTCATAAAATAACAAAGACAGTGTGGCCACAATGCATTTCCAATTTGAGCACAGAACAATTTAAGCAACATACACCTTAAAAGAGTAGGTATAGACCATATAGCGTGTAAAACAATGCTTGCTAGAAGTAGAACACTACTTTCAACAGTTGYTGGTTTCCCTTTTAGAAAAAAATAGTGAAGCTTTATTATAATTTCGAAATAAAAATGAGGTTTAAATCAGAAAGTTTTAGTAACTGCTGGCATTAATAGTAAAGACATCAGTGGTGAAATTGTAATTCCTAAGAGATAAAAAAATCTGTGCATGTTTAACTTGGCAATGCATCAAGAAAATTTACACATAACCTTCAAATAAATTTGTTCAATACTTGAATTCACTTAGGAATGCAAAAAAAAAAAAAAGGTAGTATTTAAATTAGTTCTCAAAAAAATTTTCCCACATAAATAGATTTTCCAAAGCTTCTCAAGTGTTTGGTTTTGCTCAGCAGAAGCCAGGAACCATAAAAGAGGTGTTGTACAAATGAAAGAGGCAATTTGGCAAAGCAGCAGAATTAAGGCAGTGTTCAGCAYGGCTACCTGGCTCCCAGCAGCTCCTGTTTGTGCTTCAGTGATCTAAAGCTATTCAAATATTCTACAAAACATATTTGCATTTATAAAATGAAAAAATGATTATCAGAGACCTATGAAATGCCCTTGCTTGAAATTCTACTTTATTTTTTTATGAACTAGGAAGGGGGGAAAGACAGCGGGGTTATGTATTTTCACTGACCTGCTATTATCTTTAAAAAGATATAAAAGAATCATGAACAACCCTTTTAGCACAATTTGAGTAGCAGGGCTCACAACTGGTATCTCAATAACTTCTTCTTTACCAAACATCATTACTTTGTCTTCCTTTTCCAGGACAGCAGCCAAATGTTTCTATAAGGGGAAAACTCCACATTAACAACATTCTAAATATCTTAAAACAAAAGTTAATACAAATAATCAAGATGTTTCTTTGCAACAGTAAGTAGGATAATCATGATGTTGTTTTAAAAGTTCTCCCCTAATACAGTTATGAAATCAGACTGAAAAAAAATTGGAAGGCAAAGCAGTCATACATTTAACGTTTGTTTTCCATATAAAGAGAAGCTTGAGAATAGTGCAATGTTTCAACAGTCAATAAATATGCAAATAGAAAGTACAGACAAGGTTATCAGTGACTAAATTGCTCAATTTAAATAAYTTTACATGATTAATTATATATGTTAAAACATCGATTTCATTCTCTACCAGCTCCAGTACTTTAAATGCTCCTGGTTTTCATCAGGTATAATTTTCAGACAGTGTTGTAAAATTGTCTTAATTTAAATGATGTGATAACATTTATCTTATGTATATTTCAAGATGTTTAATAAGATCATTATGAGCGATGCACTCTGCCATTCATTTAAACTGCCTACAGCATTACCTGTAGAATGGGAAAGGTAATACTTGTTATTCCCATGTCGTGGAAAAAGGTGAGCATTTCTTTTCCGCTCCAAACTTTACATGAAGTTTCATACCCTCTTTCTACTAGTTGACCTGAGCTCTCCCGTAACCAGCTGTAAGAAGGAAATCAGAAATAATTCCAGCATTAATTTTAGTGACGTTTAGAGATGCTCTCCAGTTATCAAGCCAATTGATTTTCCAAAATTCCCCCATGCTTTGACAATTTCAGGCTTCCTTGGTAAGACACAAATATTGAAGATTTCTTAACTATAAAATGACTATTCTTAGTATTTACACACAGTTTTGGTAGGTATACCAACAAAAAGTTCACACTTTAACTTAGCTACAGACGTTTGCAGCTGTCAAACCTGCAACTTTTTGAATTTTGAAGCTATTTCAAAATCAAGCAGCTTTATAATCCTCCTGACAATGCAAACTRTGACTGTTTTTTCTATAAACATGACCTAAGCATGCCGATGACCTCATCTGTTGCAGAGCTAATATTTTCTCTAACTAAATGTGTCTTTCATCATTTATTCAGTATTATAGCACTTCCACTCTGACAGAGCAGACAAGCTTGCTCCCTCTCTGGAAATGCCAGAGCTGCCTTTTCATCAACCAGCAGGAGGCATCAGGAAGACACCTGTCATTTCTACATCTATAAAATCACTTACTCATTATCAACAAAAGCAACGAGGCTTAGGGGACCGCTGTATTTCCTGATTTCTTATCCTGTCACTGCAAATAATCTGTTCAAAGGAACAATTAAAAGCTGTATATAAACATTAAAAAGAAGTCATTACATAGTTAAGAAATCTCACTCTACTGAACAAACCGATTTGTACAGGTAAGCCTGCATGGCCATCATGAGACTTGCCAGYATATCTCCGTGGTATACATTCAAATTCCTCAGAAAGGTCATTTTAGCACCTCATTGGCACAAGGCCCATGCTTAAGTGCTTTCTGGAATCAGGGCCTAGGATATTTGACTGAAATAAGATTTTTCTAATTACCCATGCTTTTGGCAAAGCCACGTCACTTTATGCAATAACATATTACCAATTACCGGCCATTTACACCCAGTCTTTTGCTTTCCAACAACTGTTTTTCATACTATTGGCAGATTTGCCAAGATAATCAATCTCAGTTTTTCTGATAATGTTAAAAGGCTTGAGGCAATCAAATCTTTAAGCCATGCCTTTCTGCTCTTTTACTAAAATTTTACATTTGAGACCATCACGGTAGGACAATTACCTTCAGAAAAAGAAAAAAAAAAATCAAGATGCTGTCTTACCTCTACTGTGTTTTATTTGATGCAATCCATAACCAGTCTATTGCATCAGTAAAAAGAAGATAATGTTATTTTTTAAAATACGAATTCATAAAATAAAAAGAGTTGCCTTACTTTGTCAGAGAACAGCACACAGCCCGTAGGGGCTCGTGATCCTTCTGCCTGATGTTGTTGTTGACCATGAGATCTAGCTCTTCTCGAGCAGATCTTAGTTGATTTTCTGTAACACTGTAGCTCACTGACTCCCGAGCAGAGTCCTCAATATTATGGGCTTCATCTAAAATGACTACTTGGCCTTTTAGATTAATATCCATCTATAAAACAAAATAATTGTCTAGTAAAACAGAGTAAAGCAGCAGGTTCCTGTCAAAAAGCATATTCTGCATCATGGTGCGTGGCACAGAAAGTTGTTTTCAGCTTTTTGATCAAATTTCTATAACAAGAAATAACTAGAGCAAAGAAAAATAAGCCCCATCTCAGTCTAGCTGGATATAATCTGAACCTGCTACGMTCTAACTCATGCATTTGAGACGTTTGCAAAGGTTTCTTTCTGTTGAAAGGAAAACCTATGTGACTAATCAGCTAAAATATAAGACCAATGAAAGTTTTACCTGCTATAAAAGATCCTTTTAAAAAGGGAAAAAAAAAAAAAAAACAGAAAAATAAAAACCCTCCAACATTGCTTTCTGCAGCTAATATTTTGAATACAAGTATTTTTGTTAACTGTTGCACCAACCACTATATCCTTTTTTAACTTCATTGTAATTTCAGTTTCTGCAATACTTCACTTGCAAATACACTTACGCTCTCTCGTATCTGTGGGTCTAGGAGATAATTATAAGGACAAAATACGATATCTGCCCCCAGCATGAGCTCCCTAGCCGCAAAATAGGCACAGGCACGAAGCTTCTTTCCCAGGCTCACAAGATCTTCAATGTCCCACGCTTGACATTTCTGATGTGCCAATTGTAGCGTATGATATTCGCTGAGTTTATGAACGCCATGATAATAAAGACAGGACTTGCCCTATAAATAAAAAAGGACAGATAGTTACAAAAAAATAATACAAAGCAAATTTAAATTCTCATCACTTTTATGTGYGTTTAGAAAGAAAACAAGCAAATCCTTGTTCCAAAAACTATAAATCAATAAAGAGCATTTTCTTCTCTCTCATCCATAAAATCAAAGACAATTCTGTCTTGGTAAGAACAGTAATCTAGCAATCATCAAACGATTGAAGAATTCAAAATCATGAATAATTACATCAAAGTACCCACAAAAATACTCACATGCTTTCCTTCCAGCAGCTCTACACACATTTCATTCCTGTTACTCGTACTACTAGATACCACTGGATGAATGCAGGTATAATCCCGGCTTGAAAGAATTGTCATAGGGACACCGGAATACGCTGTTCTCTTCAACTCTCTGGTGATTTGGGATATTTGCTTGTGTGTTCGTGTGCCAAAAAATATTTTGGGGATGGACGTCTGATCTCCATTTTCTTTCTTCTTTGCTTTACTAGGATCTTTTTCAGTCTCTTTTCCAGAAGAACAGGAACACTGATTGCATGGGTCAGAAGACTGCAAAAACAAACAAACACCCAAAACTAAGAAAGATCAAGATCAAAAAAAAAAAAAAAAAAAAAGCAAACAGGGCAAATTCCTTTATAGTCTACTTGGAAAATGCTTTCTGTGACGATTCAAGATAGCCTGGGAAATCACCAGGTTGGCCTATGAAGTTGCAAATGGTTTGTTTTTACATGTTAAAGTGTTTACAATACGTCCTTATGTCTAAAAATCTTAAGATACTTTCAGCAATCACTGGATACCAACTTTATCATAACCCAATCATAGGAAAGATTACAGCCTTAGCTGAGGCTGTACTGCTGCACATGAATAATGTAAAGGAACTTTTCACATGTGAATATTTAAGCACAAGTATAACCAGAAGCTTCTTTTAATTCCTGAGAAACACCATTTTTCAGTTCTTTCATGATCTAATGACATAATTATAATGATATAAACAGGACATACTGGAAAGACTTAGATAAGGTTATAAGAGTGTGTGAAAACAGCAGACAGATGAAAATCAAATAATTCTGAAGCAACCTTGTCAACATACATCTTCTACAAAAGGATAATTATTTTTTCTAACACAAAATAGTTTGTAGCTGGTTTTCAGTTTGGTAAATAACAATGTGTACTCGCCCACTCAAATATTGCCCCCTCTCTACTTAATTGTAATGAGCAAGACTAACGATTATAAACAAATGCTAAGTCGGGCCGCGTGTTACACCACAATACTGGGGATCAAGCTGTCTTTTAGCCTCCACTCTGGAGAAAATCGAGTTCATGTTACCTACAGTCCCACTCAGCCTTGTCCACCATTAAATATTACAATACATGATAGAATGTGAGTAAATGTAACCCTGCTGGAGCTGTCACTCACTGGGATAAAAGGTTCACTGATGTGCCAAATAAACAGGCCCTCCAAGCAGATAAAGTTACCCCCATGCTGGAATTGTTACATTCCCTTCTCAGGTTGCCAGTAACAGCAGATTTCATTACAGTGTGCTGCCACATTAAATAGCCAGTTCCAAATATCCTGCCTTCTATATCGAATAATTACTTATTCACTGAAAGGATAAAAAGAAGAGTTATGAATGGGGCTCTTGTCGACAGCGGAGCAGGAAACAGCTGACATATGGTATATGTTACATACGTGGCAATATTCAACTCAGTTTGTACTTGCACAGAAAAACGGAATGCAAACCCTACCTTGATATTTCTATTATCTACATTCTATTTTGCTCTTTTTATTTGCTTTTGAAATAATGGACATATTTGCATACTAACAACTAATATAGTAGAAGCAGAATCAACTTACTACAAAGATCTTAAAAAAGGCATTTATCTCTTCATTTTGATTGAAGACAGATTGGTCATGTTTTCAAAGGAAGAAAGAATATGCATAATTCAAAGATGCTAAAAATATCATTCATACTTCATAGCTAATGAGAAACTGCATATTTAATTTTCCAAATAAAAATAACAGAAATATATCAAGGCCAAACAGGCAACTATGCTGAAATAGTTGTTCTAACTGATCTTCTGCAATCAGACAACAGGAAAATTCAATTGAAATATTTACATATCAAAGTTCTTTTATGATAAGTTTTAAAAAATAATAATGTATCTTTCCTTAAAAAGATTTAAAAGTGTGTGTGTGTAAGGTTACAATATTTTACAGGTGATCTCATAAATTTTTCTTTAAACGTTTGAAATTGATATAATACTAGCTTTAAAAAGCACTTTATCCACTATTCCATCTTTAAAATATTACCATTTTAAAATGTTTTTAAAGAGAAAGTTGTAAACTCAGACTGATTTTCTAGTATTCAGTAAAAGCATAAAACTGCCATGCAGTAGTTATACCTTAAAATCACAGGTGCCATTAGCCCAGCCTAAATGTAATAGAATACAGGATGTTCTTTATAATGTAGAGAAACATTAAGAAAAAGGTTACAGCATAARGATTTCACATCATTTGCATTTTTGCATTAGAATTCTTTGTTATTCCTTAAAAATGATTTGGTCATTTCTAAATTTTATTTAAAATCAACTAATTCTGTATTTCTATGAAAGAAATTACTGTTGACATCACTTAGCAAAAACTGACATAATATTGTTAATCTCCCATTACTACTGAAAAAGCAAGGATGCAGAATATTTAATAAATGGACAAAGTAATAACTATTACCATGGCAGTTCACGTGGCAGCATTGCCTCAAAAAGTGTAACTCTTTAGAGCTGAAAAAATCTTTAGAGTTGAAAAGCAGAGAAGCTTTCTAACTTATAATAAAATTAGACAACTTGCCAACATTCATGTGAACATCTATAGACTTTTATTTTTTAGTTATCATAAATGATTAATACTTAGATAACTGAGAAGTGTCTCACTAAGGGTCCCAGCCTGACATCCTGCGAGCGCTTCCCCTCCTCACTCCTACAAGCCACCACCTCGACCGCAGCAGCAATTTAGGACTGCGACGGTTCRGGCTTTGCTTTATTTATGATACTATCGAAGTGTAGTTATTGGAGTTCAAGTTGCTGCGGTTTTAATGAATATTTAATTTCAGCTGCAAACTCTTTGTGACAAAGGGCGTCACTCCTTTCTGAACGCTATCAAGAAAGAAAACAAACTCTCATATATAAGAATAACAGTTTCAATATTTTATGATTTCACTAGCTTTCCCTGATTACATAGTATTCATTTTGTTTAAAATTCCTATAACGTACACAAAGTAGGGTTACACTAACAGATAAAAGACAATGATAAACTACTAAAACCATTGAGATTGGGTGGAGAAGAGGCATGTACACAATTTAAAGATGGCACAGAATTTAATCCTGCAGTCCTACTTATAGCACGCTCCATTTGCACTGCTATAAAAATAGCYGAGTTGCAAGTGTATTTACTACATACAGCGCTGTCTAGAAGAYGATAAGAATAAAAGGACTTGACATATGCAAGTAACAATTTCCAGAATTACAATAGTTGTGGTTAAAACTTCGCAGTTGATATATAACCCTCTAGCTTCACAGCTAAACATATTTTCAGCTGTTTGAATCTGGGAGCAACTTTGATTTAAGAGGGAGAAAAAAAAAAAAAAAACATGTAAATATTCAGTAACAGATACAGTTAGACATCAGATACGGACTATATGGACCTTGTTCTAATCTAGCTTGTTTTTCCTTCTGTTCATGGAGAGATAAAACAGCCTATCACATCAATATTTATATGGCAAAAAAAACGTAGAAGTCAGATTAATAAAAGAATAATCAAGTTCACCAACCTGTCCTACGTGTAAAATAAAGCTCAACAAACACTGAGGCTATGATCTTCGAAGCACAAAGAGATAAGAGGAGTGCTTCATATCTTCATCTACATTTCCTAGTTACAAAGCCATCTAAGTGATACAGCAGTGAATACCTCTTGTGTGAAATATCACACAAGCACAGCCTAGCAAGATATCAGTAGTGACATTACCAGAGCTTTTCAACTATGCCTTTATACCCTCTCAAAAAGCACACTATTCTGCTGCTGCTGAAGCCTCTTGATTAAAGTACACAAAGCAGCTGTTTATCTTCTCACAGTAACCAGCAGGTGAACCCAGTTCAATATTTATCACAGGCTTTCACAGATCACTGCTAACCAAGCAAACGTTTTAATTAAGCTGGAACTTGCTTCAAAGAGCTCATTCAAAACGTCAATCAGCGGGTAAAGGATCAGATACGGTGTCAGGTGAGAGCATGTAATACAAATCCACAACTTTCTTCATCCCATCGTGGTAAATTAGCCTATTCTGGAGTCCAGACCCTGATTGTAACAGACTGCCAGTCTCCTGGAATGTGTAACAGAAGTCACTCAAACTCTATTGTGAAGGTTGTAAGCAATATGTTAAACTGCAGTGGGCTAGCACATTAAGACAGATTCTTTTCACAGTTGTTTTTTGATACCTCAAGTGTTTATTACACTACTCTCCATTTACTATTTACTTTTTTTACCCAGTATAACTGGGGATTCCTTAACGCAGCTGCCCCAGTTTCTTGTACCACATGCTTTGACAGAAGTAATCAAGAAAGTACCATAAGGGTATAATTTCTCATCTAAACTCACACTAGAACTGTCCTCTTTTTTAAGAATCAGCTGCCGAAGGACATAAATGGATTCCCAGGTGCTAGACTGAAAGAAAATAAGAACAAGCCACTGCTTTGAGCAGAAGGTCCTTCACCTGCTGGATCTACAGATGTTCTTTTGATGCAGCAGCCCTGGGCAGCACTTCTCAGGCTCTTGCAACAAACAATCCTTTCTCTCTCTGCTGGACTATAAAAGTTGACAAGAAATTCACTTTGCCTTGAATACAAAGTTGACTTTGATAAAACACAAGTATCTATCCAATTAAGAAAAAAAATAAAAATAGAGGAACCCCTCTCACATTTTCCAAATTTTATGGATTACTTTAATTTTCATGGGTTTTACTGCACTTGGAAACAACTGCAAATTTTTGCTGTGCAGCAAATATTCAGATTCAGTTTTCAATCACTGTGCACACCTAGTTAGCATTAGTAAGAATAGCTCACATTAAAAGTAAGGGACTCTGTCATACATTTCCAAACTTGTTCCAACTACCCTATCTCTCTATATAAACTTTTTTCATTGCAGTATTGGCAATATCAGCACTGCTCAGGGGAGGCACCAAGCAGCTGGGGAAGTGCAGGCCTTCTTTAAGGACAGACACTTCCTAAAGCAACAGACAAAATGAGTTTAAAAAGGAACAAGTGTAGAGTGGAATAAATGATATGTACTGATTTATTCCATCATCCTAAATACATCAACAATTATAACGGCACTGGGATTACCTCCATTGACTTAAGTCACTTTTTCCAAAACTTTTTTTTTTTTTTTCAGAAAAGCTTAAAAAGTGTTTGAAAATGACATGGTACAATCAACAAAGCTTTTTTAAAAAAATTATACATAACATGATTTCAGTCTAAACATCTTTCTCTGTAGCAGTTGGATTTGAAATGAAGTATTCTGTTACAGCTGAGGGTTTTTTTTTTTTTTTCCCTTCTTTCCCCTCTCTATTTTTGGAGGCAAAACAGCTCTTACACAAGAGTATATTTTTCATCACCATCAGAGACTGAAAATATCAACTAGCAGGCCAGAAAACTCCCCAGTGCAGCTCTTGGATATGTTCCAAATATGGAAAGTGTAGAGAGAAGCCTGGACCAAAATGTCATGATAATACTTCCAGGCTTACTCCGTAGATAATAAATCCAGAACTTCGGCGACCATCCAGTCTAAACTGTCACTCATGCCCTAGATAACTGAGTAAATTCCTTTTTGGCCTGAARAGATATTCTTACTTTTTAAAGTAGTCTTCAAACAAGGATTTTCAGTAATAAATAGTCATTTGTAGTATATTGTACATCTATGTGCAATATCAGATCCATGGAAAGCATGTTATAACATACCAGTCTACTTCAAAAGACTTAGAAACCCAGACTCTTACTCAATTTTTTACTTAACAAATGGTCAGTCCATACTAAAAGTTTTCAGTTTTCTTCACTACCTGAAATTTTTAGAACTTGTAAATCAAGTTTTTTTTCCAGACACTCACAGACAAAGCAAATCTGACAGTCAATGAAGGAAGAAAGGTCTGAAAATCAACAGCACACTCTGGTGGCCTTTGTATTTCACAGTATCAGTTGAATTTCAGTTGCAGAAAGCATTTAAAATCCTACTTGAAAACCTACACAGCTATCACAAAACTAATAAAACATATTACCTAAAACACAGTTTCACTTTGGTCAAGAAATGATTTAGCTAACAGTATCTTGAAATAGTACCAAAGTGTCTGGCTTGCTGAAGTGTTTATAGCAGCAAAGTATACTAGAAAGCTGCACTTGAAGTTAAAACAAACAAACGAACTTTTATTTTAATCATTAAGACACACACAGAGACAAGGGTTGTTGGAAGAGGAGAAAAGAGAATTCAACTGCTGGCTGAAAGCAAGCACATTTCCAAGCATGCATATAAAATCCCTGCACTTAACAGGTGAGTTACCTACAGTGTATTATCACCCCAAAGGGAAGCACAGATGATGAACCCACTCTAACAGGCCACCCTAATCAGAAAAGGAAAGACCATTTCAGCACAGAAGACTGTTACACAAGGAAATACTTCCCATCAATTCCCACCCAGCTGGCAATAAGTACTATCTCAGAAAATGCACTTTCTTGTCCTTTCTAGACATCTCCATTAGCAGCAAAAGCCATTGCAGTTCTCACCATTGATAGTGATATTACACATTAATTTAAACATATTACACATTTATTTAAAGCAAGTTACATACTTGCAGTTTGGGAACCCTTACATTAATTAATGGAGCAGGATGCACACTGCATTCTGAAAATAAATTAAGCCAAGCATTCATGAGCATTTTCATTGCAGCAAAATCATTAAAAAGTTGATCTCTCTTGAACTACCATTCCGGATATAAGAGCTAYATTGCTTTATTACTTACTGTCTTAGGAGAAAACACAGCGCTTTTCACACCTTTTTCAACAGGAACAATCAGCTCCCCATTCTTCCTCTGATTATAAACTTCTAAAGCATCAACTAGCTGCACCCCTTTTGCAAAACAATGACGTTTTCTAATCTGTTGGGAGAAAAAAAAGAGTGCTCAAATACCGTGAACAGAATTATGCATTTATACAGAAGTAGCAGTCAGGTTTTGTTTGTTTGTTTGGTTGGTTGGTTTTTCTCCACTGAGAATCTGTTTTGGTAACGAAGTCTATTACTAATATTCATTAACAGTTTAACCAGACCTATGCCAAACTGAACCAGGCCCCCATTCTAACAATGTTCTTGTTTTCACTGCTATCCTATGTATTTCAGAGGCTAATCAAATGCAAGAATCTTCTTAGGCTTTAACTGAGCAAAACAAAAAGAGGATATTTATTTTTTTCTCAACTATTGAATAATGAATATTATTGAGCAATATTTACTCAATATTGAGTTTGTGTTCTATTATTTCATATTGTCACAAAACAGGTAGAAATTATGATATTATAAACTGAAACAGGAAACTTACATAACAATAAAAACTATTCACATTTTACATCCAAGATACAAATAATAAATCACATCATAGTGTCAACACAGGTAAAACCATTTGTATGTACTGCACTGCACTCCATGCAGTAGGCCAGAGATAACTGCATCAAAATAACTTAATGCAACAATGGAGCCCCCAATAGCAAGTAACAAGAAAAATGATCAAAAAGAAAAGTCAATTTAAATTATGACAGTGACACGGCCCAAATAATCTCTATGCCTTCCTCCAAAACGCTGATTGGTTTTTAACAGCTTGGTTCAGCTATGTCTGAATTATCTCATGGCCAATAAATTTTGCTCACCTGCTGCTCAGTTTCTAAAGAGCGAATCCTTTTCCTGTCTACTTGAAAATCATCATTTTCACTTTCACACGCAGATGCTCTTTTTTTAGCAGACAATTTTGAAGCTAGGGTTTCGGTTTCATTATGTTCTGTAAAAACAGCAAGAGCATGTCCATTACCAAGAATGCACTAAATAAAGGCAATATTTCTAAAAAGATAAATCATTTTACATACAGTTTAGACACATGATGAATGACATAGTAGTGGATATTTCCTGACCCATTTACCATATTTCCAAGCACAGCAAAATCATGTATTACTATCACAATGGCAAAAGAGTCCTATTTTACTTCTAGGACAGATTTTCTCTATCTCCAAAGCAATATGATTAAAATTTGTTTCTTACATTTCTGTTTCTCTCCATAAATTAGACTAAGACATATATGGATACCGAGGTACATATACCCACAGATGCACACAGTATCCAACAAGAATGGGAAAAAAAATCCAGAGAAAGGTTAGAGAGTGGTTACAGATTGGAAGTGTAGAGGCTGTGGTCCAATGGCTGGTTAACACCGCTGCTAAACACAACGGTTGGATAAAACAGCCACCTCACAAAAGGAGGGATTTACTAAAACGTACCTGTGTTTGTTAATGGGGTTTCAGTCTTTATGGAACTTCCTGCTTCATAATCATTAAAAGAACAAGAAGCACCATGATTCACATTTGCTGCAGCCTGTTTGCTCTCAGATTGGGAATGACACGCACAGCGACATGGCAATGAAGTCTCTGGCTTTTTGTCCTCCTTTTCACTTGAGGATTTAACCAGCAACTTCTCTAAAGAACATAAAGGACACAGTCATTTGTCTTCTATTAAAAAATATATATGTACAGGAATACACATTAGAATAGGACTTCCCAAACAGTTAAAATGATTTTGTTCAGGCTCCAGTCTCTAAACACCAGGTCTATAAATGATACACCTTTAAAACATAAATGCATGCAAGCAAGCTTACTCTTTCAGTTACATACAAATGTTACATTTAAATTACATACAAAGCAGAGGTTTACCAGATTGTTTTAAGCTTACCAAACACCACCTTAATTAAGAGAATAGGTACTAAGAAATTTTAAAAAAAGAACAAACACACTGCAAAGAAAGACTTTAAAGTTCCAGACTATTCGCCACATTGAAGCGTAGCTCACAATGTTGTTATCACAGTATAATAAATATGGCAAACTCTGCAAATTACCAAGTTTTTGGATCTTTGACATTGTTTTCGTATATATAAAAAGAGGCATTCTTAAGGAAAGAGAAAAATTTGAAGCATCAGGTATACAGCTATGAGTCACCCAACTCAGAAGCAGCAAAGAATAGACACAAAAGCTTTCTTTCAAATCAAGTTCTTCCCCATAAAGTAGTGCAAGATTTACAAGCAACAACTGGGCAAATGGGCACTGGAATAACTTACCATACAAAGACTGCTGCCATGACAGTGCAGAACAAAGTAATGCCAAACTTTTGCCACTTCCTGTAGGGCTCTCCAACAAACAGTGTTGCCTGTTATTTAGCCCCTTAACAATCTTGGAAGAACAGAATGAGAACAAAAACATAATTAACAGAGAAAGTAAAAAGAACTTTTAACTGCCCTAAAGGTAACTTCTCAAAATAGACCAGGGCACTTGCTGTCATTCAAGCAAACAAATAAAAATTCATTTTCAGGGGTCTATGAAATACTTACCAGTATTAGATGGGGATGACTTTTTTTGTAGCATAAACACTTATAAAACCCCTCTTCCCCCAAGAAATTACACGAATATTACATTCTAATTAAACTATGTGTTTCAGTAGATCAGTTCTTCCTTGTACAACTAGTCAAATAAACATATATATTCTGCAGTACATAACTTTGTTCAGCCTACAAGTCCAAAATGGATTTCAACATTTCAAAACATGATTACTGTTTTATAGTCCACATGCCATACATTCCTAGTCATAGGTTAGATACCACTGTATGGCACAAACGGCTACAAATGGAGAACAAAGAACCTGAATTGCATGTGTCCTTTTTCTAAAAGTTGATAAGAATTGCAAAACATAAACTATTACTTTAGTGAACATCAATATAAATTCTACTTACAGCATTCATCATAGCCAGTTGTGATGGGTAAGCTTTGCAAGGGAATATAATCTTCACTCCCCCAATAGTATATTCCGATACATCAGAAGACATGGCCACTTCTCACCCTGCTTACTGCAGATTAATAACTGCAATGGAAATACAAATATTAACCAGCTAATATTATCAGCCACAGGAAAATCTGAAACATACAGCACCAAACAGAAACAAGCAAGAATTGCTAACCTGATAAGATACTAAGAAAATTGGTGAATGGGAATTTATACTACGTGACATCAGTTCAAAACTGGTCCTTGTTACAAACAAAAGCAAGTTACCGGCATCTGACAAGTAACATTAGCAATTAAGCAATTTAGAAATAATTATGAATGAATCACACACGAAGCAAATATTGGTTAGGATACCATCCCAAAATTCAGGGTGAGCTGGTAGTATTTTAGGATATTTAGTAACTACAAATAATCAGTTTTCCAATTCTGCAGATTATTCACTTGAGCTCCCAAAGCACTGTAAGCTACGGCCATACAACCGAGAGCTGTAGTCTGTAAATGTCTTGTTTCTAACAGTGAGAAAATTAAGACCAGACACTGATTTTAAAAATGAGGTGCCGTCTTTCTTATAGTAATAGTATATTCAGTAATTACTTGGGTGAAAGTGAGCTCTTATTCACTTTATTATTCTGTTTATTCTACTTCCTTACATGTCTCCCTGGAAAATAAGAGACTGCTGTATCTGAGTATCTTGCTCAAAGAAACCAGCCTTATTTCCCCTATCATTCTAAAAAACGGGAATAAGTTGATTAAAAGTATTGAAGAGGGATACATGACGTTTAAAAATACTCTAGTTCTGAAGTGGCAATAACTTTTCTTCTACATCCTCACCACCTACACAACATCTAAAAGTGAATTTAAGTTGGCAGTCTCCCTGCAATACATTAATTCACTAACCTGCGTCCTCATCTGACTCTGAACGAGTAAAACACATGCACCAAAAAGGCACCAGCACAGGGCGCGATTCAGCTTCAGCACCAGCCTCCTCCAGCGGGAAAACAAACCCTGGCCACAGGATAGGAGCGTGCGGCCATCCCCGCCCTTCCACCAGCGAGGCCGCACCCCGCTGCACGCTCTCCCCTCACACGCAGGACGTCTCTCTCACACATTTTACGAGTGGCGACTAAATGATTTTTGCCCAGGGAAAAGCAGGGCCCTGGGGGGAGCGGGTCGAGCCCGAAGGGCGGCGGCAGCCGGGGACAACGTTCCGCGGCAGCCTGCAAAAGGCACCTGGTGCCTCTCTTCTCCACGGRAAGCGGAGAAGAGGCAGAGGGCCCCGGAGCGCCGCGTCCCCCGCGCCCGCCAGGGCCGGCGGAGCCGCTCACCTCACGCGGCGGCAGCTCCCTGCAGCCCCCGTCCTTCCCGCCTCCGTCCCGGCCACCGCCCCGCCCGCCAATCAGCTGACAGGAAAGCCCTCGAGCCGCCAATCAGCAGGCTGCGAACTCAGTCACTCCCTCCCTCCCCCGCCTCCTCTTGAGAGCCAATCGTCAAGGGCCTTGTTGGCTCCCGGGTTTTTCGTCGTTGCTGGGCAACCGGCCGGTCGCAGCGATGGCGGCGGCGCCTCACAGCGCCCCAGGTATGAACGAGGGGCGCGGGGAAGCGGGTGCGGGTCTGTGCCAACATTTTAAGAGACTTMCGTGCATTTATAACAACCTTACGTGCGTTTATAACAATCTTCACCTTTTTTTTCTGGTAAATGGCCAAGAAAAGACTRGAGATCTGCAACTCCCCGGGCTTACTCATGTTTCAGGGGGGGCTTTTTCCCTGTTATCAAACATGGGAGTCAAGCTGATAAACTTGAGTCGATAGAGGCAAAGTAAAAATAGGCACAGCTACAMAGGGATCCAAAACATACACTTGTTTTTACTTAAATATCTACTACAGTATATAAAAGCACAGGCRTAAGAGAAAAAAAAAGAGATACATAAATTTAAGTTATTTACATATTTTACATCACAATGACAAAAAAAAATAATACTCGTAGCAGGTGGATGGTGTTAGCACCCTGGTACAGCAGGCATGCTGTTAAGTCAGGAATGTGTACAGGACCCTGGCTGGACAATTCACTGTTAGTTTTCCTCCATCACACTCCAACCCATCTAATAGAAAAGCTAGGCAAGACAATTCGGACTGTGAATTCTGGAATATAAACTTGAAAGAAATACCTTGTTAAGGACTCCAGCGACTGTCATTTTCAAAACAGCAAATGCTGGATTGCCCACTGGAGCAGTTACAGTGTGTTGCAGAGCTACATTCACTTTTGGCACAACAGCCAGACAATCCTTAATTTTTTATTTCTCTCTTTGCAAATGCTTTTGCTGCCCATCATGAGAGCCTGTGCAGCCTTGAAGAAACTCCCAAATGCTGCACCATACCCACTCTGCCACAAAACAAATCTTTCAAGGCTAAACAGTGTGGTTTTTCGAGAGAACAACCCACTGCTTTCAGGAGAGTTCTGCTCACATTGAGCACAGAAGTATTTCGTCTTCTTGTCCCCCAAGCTGCAAGTCTCGAGGATGTGCTAAAATCTGTTTTTCCATTCATTGCAGTGAACTTCAGCTTCTGTCATAGTAGCCTCCAATACCACTTCCCTTTTTTTAATCTTAACCTAATGACAATTCAGATATCGTTGTACTTTACCTTCCCCTAGGTCTTTCTCATCTCTTTTTAAACTAAGTGCTGTGTTTAAAAAATAAAGACATCTGAGCAGCGTTCAAAATATACATGCTTTAAAAATCTCGCTTACATAGTTCATTTGTAATGCAAAGCATCTTTTAGAAACTTCTAGACCACTTCCAAACTTTTAACGAGGGCTGACTGATCTTAAATGAATTAGTTTTTGATCTGAAGGTTACTGATCTCATAACTGACACCTCAGACAATTGTTCAAAGAGCAAATAAAAATTAAAAAAATCCAACTTTTTCTTATGTCTCAGTGAATTGCCTCAAGGGCTACAACTCGCACCACTTCTAGTCTTCTGGGAGGTATTTTATTCCACCTTCTTCTTTGAGCCCCTGGAACACTAATTCATTTGAACTTAAGCAAAGTTCTCCAACCTCAGGCTTTTCTTGCCCATCGTTTTACTGCTTGCTCAGCTAACCCTATGGTTTCCAAGAAGCGTTATAAAACCATTCATAGGTGTGCTGCTCAGTTCCTGAAGTGATGCAGTGTGCCTACAAATCATGCCCACTATCACTGGATGGGTAATTGTGAGATTTTTTCATGGAAAGCAGCCTAAGCCTCTGAAGAATCTTTTCCTTTGACAGACTTCAACCACAACTGAATCCACTGAACGACAGTCAAGGATTTGCACTCCCGTTTCTCAATCCACTTGTCAGCTCTCTCCAGATTTGGACACCACAGACAGTAATAGTAGCTATGGTACAATTTCATTTCTCTTCTTCCTAAACTCCACTTACACTCATGTTAATTATTTCAATGATGGTGTTTTCAACACATTGGCATAACTGAACATCAGGGTCCATGCTTGCAATGTCCCTTGAACAACTTTTGTAAGATGGATCTTTGCAAAGTCCTAAAATTTCCTTTGGTTTCTCCTTTAGTTGCTGGAGACCTAGAAAATTAAGTTAAAAAATGCAAATAAATACAGCAAAAAAAAAAGTTATACTACACCCTTCATGCAAATACACATATTGTGAAATAGTCATTTTGGGTCAGTTTGAACCATTACTGTTTCATACATCAGGTTTTATTCCATGGAGTACCTACCCCTCTCTCTCCTGTACTTACAAGCTAACAGTACTAAGTTTTACCTTGCATTCAGAAGGCATTTAAAACATTTGCAACCCTGAACATCATTTTCTCCTTGGGACATTATTTTCTGAAATAGAAGATGCCTTACTTACGTGTAATAATTGGGTCGAAGTCTCTTGTCTGCGTGGCAACGTCAGAGGCACAGACTTGCCCTACTTGTATCAGCAGGGACATGATATCCTCGTACAAGGGCGGAAAGGCTTGACAGAACGAAACCAGACAAGGCAGGGTTGGCATAAAAAAGGTATAGCGCTTTGACTGGGTTAAGACTGTCAAGGAAAGAGAAAACAGTTAATTAAAAAGGATCGATTACCAAAATCCAGTYAAGAATTCTTATATTTATGAGCACAACTAACATATTAGCATTTTGGCAAAATTGTATTTGGTCTAGCAAAGTAAATTAAATTTCCACAACGTGCTTAGGTGTCACTGGAATTGCTTACCTGTGAGGAGGGTTCCCATGACATTGATTGCTAAACGAGCCACACTCAGGGATTTGGGTAGTGCATACTGGATACACAGAAATGAAAGCAACTGGATTGCAAATATCTGTTAAGTAGGTGAAAGGAAAAAAGAAACAGACAATAAAATTACAGATGGCTTTGTACTTTCAATCCAAAGCTCCTCAACAACTTAATAGTCAGTAAATATTTCCATTGTACCACTGAGGAGATGAAAACCAGAGAAGCCTTTTAGTAATTACTGTAAAWTTTTTCTGCACACATGAAGAAAGTCTCAGAAGTTTAACATTAATGCAAGTACAAGAATTAATGATTCAGAGCCTCCCCCACAGACAGTTTGTTCCAATATTGTTGGAGAGAAACAAAGCAACACACAATTGACAACACAATCCCTGTAAAAAGCTGTTTCATGTTCCATGTGTTCTGTTTTTAACTTCAGTGAGTGCCTTCTTATTAGCAATAATTAATATCTGCAAAGGGATTAAATGCAAGTATTTAGGAAGTTGGTTTGATAACAAAAAAAAAAAAAAACAGGGAGGGTCTTTGTTTTATTTTCTTAATCTCCCCTTATTACAACATAGCAATTCAAGGCCTACAAATTGTGAAGGGAGTAATAATGATCACTGTTTTTCATAATCACAATAAGCAAATTCCGACTCCTTTGCTGAGCTTATACTACAATTCAGATTCATACACAATAAATTTGAGGAAAACAGCACGTGTCATTCTGTGACATGTTTTGTGAAGGGATTCTTGCATTTTGAATGGGAAAGGAACTAGGTGCGACAGCTGGCAAACAAATTTAAATTCTTTTAGGAATTTGCATTTTATTTTGTAGTTACCTTAATAGTGATCCTTTTATTTCACCAGCACCACCAAATACTTCAACAGTTAACTAATTACAGTGACTTCCAAACTTGATGACTGTACAGTACCTGTTTTTCAAGCTCAGGCTGAGCAATGAGCTCAGGTATGAAATCCAGGCAGATGTGCATGGACGGAATCCCTGCCACTGTCAGGGCCAGAAGTTCACATGGATAACCCTATAAATGTAAGAAAGAGATGTAAATGTAGTCAAAGCTATTTCAAAAATTCTTAACCATCTAGATCTAGATTAAAACATCATTAATGCTGTTGTAACTGTTTAATTCAGGACTTTAAGCAATAAGCCCATAACCCAAAGCAATGCAAGACAGGCTGGTAACACATCCTGGCTCTGAATCAATTCTTTATCCACAAGACTCAATTTATTATTTTCATACTAACTGCCCTTCCACTTCCCAGACCAAGCTAAGCTGCAGCAACCTTTTCCTTTTGTGCCCTTCCTCTCTATTCCAAACTTCACCCCAGGCCACATTTGCTTATTTCACACCTGGATCACCTTGACTTTTCTAGTCACTTCAYTAGTTCCAGGTCACAGCAGAGACAGCCAGCTGGCAATGAACAATTTAACATACGCCAAAACACACATTTACAGCAAAAAAATTGCTCCCCTCCATCCCCGTTTAGGGAGAAGTTCTACCACTGTTTTGGCAGAAACAACCCTTCCTCCACTCTAAACAAACAAAGCATACCCAAACAAAAAAGAAGTTGATATTTGAAGCCAAATTYCAGTTGGGAATAATAGATAATTTTAAAACACAGCCACCAAGAATTAACCAACACAAGATGTTGAAGAAGTAATTACAAGATGATTAAGCAATTTAATTCCTGGCCTCRAATGGACACACTATTTTGGCAGGCAGAAGGGCAGTGACACAAACAAGGCTCATGTTTAATGATGAGGAACAGGCGTTGTTTAGCTGCTCCCCTCTTAGCCACAGTACTCAGTGCTAGCACCGAAAGGAGAAGGAAATGCAGCTACCACAAGGTTGGGGGAATGGGAAGCAGACACGGTCATCACAATTTCAGGGGAACACAACAGCAGCATTCCAACACTTCATTTGGCTCTTTCCTAAGCAAGGAACCAGTAGAGAACTAAAAGAGTGCAAACCAGACCTGGAAATGAACCAGTTTGACTATGTTGGGATCAGCTATATACATCTGATGGAGCAGACAGCAGATGAGGCACTGGACCTCTCGGAGATTACACAGCAAGCTGTCTTCTTCTTCTTCTTCTTTTATTTCAGGGCTCTTAGAGCCAGTGGAACTGTAAACACTTTTCAGCAGGCTATGACTATTACTGCTCTGAGCTTTCTCTTCTTCTGTAGGTAAACAGATTTCCAAAAGAATTTGCACAGCAGCACTATCCTAGGAACAAAATTAAATATAGGATATTTAAACAAACTCTTAATTCCATGCCTACCCACTCCAAGCTTTACCCACTGCAGTTAACATTTATTTCTCCCCCCTACCTGAGCTGCAAGCAGTGCATTTTTTAGTTCTTCCCTGGTAACTTCTGGGGTCTCTGGACCCATGGCATTGTTTTGGGATGGCCTGATGTCCTGCTCTGCTGTTTCCTTGAGGTGAGCATTGAGGTAGGCTTTTGAAGCAAGAAGATATCCATTCAGCATGTGCAAAGTTATATCCATCAAAGGGGGACTCCTAATGCAGAAACATGTTGAAGTAAAGGTATTTCAGAAGGCAGAGCATATGTAGGTAACAACAACAAACTATAAACATTCCTTAAAGATTTARCTTGGTTGTAATCTGGTTCATACTAAAGCTGTTTTCCATAACACACCACAGTACTARTGGTCACTATGAAGAAAATCCCTATGACAAATCCCTATGAACAAAAGAAATGAGAAAATTATTTGCTGTACATGAAACCAGAATAATGATTGGAGTGATGGAGTTAGAACAACAAAGCAGAAAACCTCTATACAACTGTTTCCACAATGCTAAGGTGGCATTGCATTATAAATCTCCCTAACAGTTTCACCCAGGGTTGAATGGACATATTTGGGATCAGCAGAAATTTGAAATCTAGCAGAGAGGTACAAAAATGTACCAAGTCAAATGGAAATTGGATTATGACTAAATTGCTCTAAGACAAGGCCAGACAGATACATGCAAGCACGAATGTGAAGAACAAATCAAGATGACTATTAGCCTTTTATTATGAAGGAAAAATAATAAAAAAGCAAAATGRGAAGAATAAACTACAACTGACAAAAAGCATGAGAAAGTACACTAAAAAAAATAAAGCTACAGGCTGAAGTATATTTAAAACAATTAACATATTTTTAAATAACAAATACATTTTTTTCCGGAGTATGAAAAAGCAAAGCTACCATTTGCAAGTTTTGGTTTGAATTGTTTGCATTACTTCATGTTCTTAAATGTTGCATGGCTGCTATCAGTTAAGAACATTTTTATTACTAAAACTCTCAGCTTATTCTTCTATAACAAAGCCATAAAGCAGTGTTATACATCTCCCCTGTCATCACTGACATCTAGAGGAACTCATTGCCAAGCACTACTAAAATACTTGAGAAATAAATTAAATCTACTTTTGTCATATTCATTAAGCACTCACTTGCAGAAATTTTTACCCAGAAAGATGGAATACTTCCAGACCCATGAGGGATGGCAAAAGACAATATGAAGTGGAAGGATGTAACAGTTAGAACCACCACCATGTGGCAGCAGCCATTTTAAGCATGCCACAATGTCTATTTAGAACAAAATCACATGCACAAATCTAACAAAATGGATGGATCTATGTGCAAATCCATTTGCAATCTCAGTGTTTCCAAAATAGGCCTGGGTGCAAGGTTTGTCCAACAAGACACTCCCCTGGACAGTGACATGCTGAAACAGCACAGTTTAGCCAGCACACCCACCAACAAGCTTCAGACAAGAAAGAGTGAAGCAAGAGACCGAACTTACAAATTCATTCGACTAGTTTGAAAGTGTTTTGAAGTATTCGAAGTTTTCAGAAGTCTACTGTGAGATATCACTATGCATCCATCTAAAGTACCATAGAGCATCAGAAGAAATTAAGAGAGATCTTACCTATGAACTCTCTGATCACATCTTAGTACTATCAAAGGGTCAATCATCAGATCATTCTGAGTGTATTTCTGCTGTCGGACTATTTTTACTGAAGGCTGCAGAGCATTAACAGTCATGACCCACAATCTACAAATGAGATTTTTTTTTTTAGCATTTTAAACATATAACCCGTAAGAAAGAAGAGGATCACAAACATTTGGATATTCACTTATCTCAAGTAGATTATTTTTTCTGAGCCTTCCAAGGAACAACTATATATATAAATATATATATATAAATACATATATATAAACATATATATGCATATATATACACACACACACTGCATTTACAGCTCCTGAAGCTATAATCAACTTATATTCAGAGAAATATCAATGAGCCTGTTTTTGTTGCAATATAGAGTATCTACTTCCTCAAAAAGACACCCTCTTGACAGAGAAAGTATGTTTTAGCTCTATCATAAATGATATATACAATAAAACCATTGTATTATATTTTAAGCCAACTATAGACTCCCTTTCCCCTGAGAACAAAAACTACCTTTTAAATAGAGAACAGATGAAAAATTTCAACAAAGCACAAAGCAATGCAAATCCAGCACAGTCTAGTCAATCACAGCTTCCAACTCCTAGACCCACCCAGTCTTAAGTTATTGTAACACACAAAGGCAGCATGGCACTGTTTTAAAAAATGGAAGTCTGCATTGAATCCATCTGCAATAATACATGGATTAGTACTTTGAACTTACCTTCGTGGCATCACAGTGTTCAGAACCATCCAAAGTTTATTGACTGTCTGAAGAATCCTCCTTGGGACCCCAGCATTTAGCAACTGATTCATATTTGAAGTCARTACTTCTGCATATGGGATCAATTCACCAGCAGAGAGAAGTGTTAAATGTTCTAGAATCTGCATCAACTGGGTATGGTTTCCTGGGAGCATGGAAAAGGCTATAAAATAAATAGAATGAGATTTTCATAAAACTGGACTCTTGCCATTTTAGAAATCCTTCAAGTTCATTGCAGCAGAATGTTTGTTGTATAAATGGAGTGTAATCAAATGATTCAGGTGGATAYACTCCCAGACCCTCTATATTCCAGACAATTAGGCAAGAAAACTGCTTACTTCACATTAAAGTTATTTACCTTCCTGGAGCTGTTTGGGAGAATGATTTTTGGTAATGTTTGTAAGCAACATCCTCCTCAGCAAGGCATCAGTGCCTGTGATCTGCTCCTCACAGATCCAGTCTTCCACAATGCAGAGGTGTGGATAGTTAGTAGCAAGAAGGCGGAGCAGTGCAGAGTGCAAGCCTGAAAGGAGATCAGGATTAAATCACTTATTAAACTGATGTTTAACAAGTTTGATGTTTAGAGCTAAAATTTTAACTTGCAACAAAAAGAAAAGTTACATTTTGGACAGGTGGGAGGACCCTGCAGTAACTTTAAAACACAGTCTAGAATACTTAAAAAATTCTCAGGTAATTCAAACCTACTCTAAATAGAACCATCTTTCCCAAACTTTCAGTATGACTTTCTAAACCTACCTGTAACATCACTCATGACAGATTTTAGAACAAGTACCAAAGAGAAGGCATGCTATGAAACGGAGAGCAGGTGCAAAGCTGGAAATAGGCTTAGCCCTCCTTCTTCAYGCACACTGGCCTTGCACAGATTTACCTCCAAGTTCCTGCTGCAGTCCTTGTGCCTGGCGGATGAGGTACTTGATTGGAATTTGATCCATTAATGCTGAAGAGTAAGACTTGGGTTTTTTTTGCATGGCAGCTAAAGAAAACAGGGACAGAATACTAACAGTTTTAAACTTGCAAACTCAAAACATAAGTTTTAGTAGAATTCTCACATCCTTAGTTTCTAAAATAATACAGTATATTTATTACAAGATTTACACTCCCCAAATAAACTCTTTATCTAAACTTCTTACACAAATTTTGAATTTGACATTAATATGAACTTTGTTTATTGTGAGAATTCATGTATTTGCATCTAACTTTCAGTTCAGCTGTTGCCGATGATCACATTCCCACATACCTAGTGTCTTTGTATTTGCCAGAAGTGCCTCTTCGTACGAGAGGACRTAGTAGAGGACAAGCAGGCGTGTTGTGATGCTGTAACGCTGAGCAAGTCGAGCATTTTCTGCCTGCAYATAAAACCACATTAAAAAGTCACAATGCTTGAGAACAAAAATTTGGGTTTACCTGCAAATATGAAGTAAACCTTGGGTTAAAATGTCAAGCTGTATGAGGTCCAATTTGAAAGGTGTGAGAAACTTTTCTAAAAAAGAGAAAGACCAAACTTTAAACATAAAGCATGCTTTTAGTATCTTAGGATACTAGAATGGACCTGTCCCAGGATTTTAATGCAAGTGAATGCTTGCCACACATTCTCATATGTCTTTAAAACAGAAAGTGCTTCTTCCAAACCTAAGCAGGTTGCTTCAACTAAATAAGATCTTCGATGTAACAGAATCGAGTCAGGAAAAAAAAAGTTTTATGACAAYGCCAAAAAAGAACACTTCCAAATCATATTACTGCTAGAAAGAACCAGYATTCTTTGCAAAGTATTTTCCTTTCTCTTACCCCAGTGAGTCCCTGAAAAACATTCAAGATCTCCTGTTCTGTGACAGGTTGGTTTGTGGCTTCCGGGTTGGATTTAGATGCTGGAGTAAGAATAGAGTTAATGTAGACATCAATAAGAGGAAGCAACTGAGGATGAAGTGGAGTGGTGGTTTCACAGAGCTGCCTATAGATCCAGTCCTAGGGAAAAAAACACACATATCCTTATGTGTTTAGTTTAAAAAATGGATAGTAGCATTTTTGTTTGCACATAAATCCCCAGCTAGGCAAAATGTATTTGAAAGAGGCTTTGATTTAGGAAGGTGTGATACCAGCTCTGAGTTGGACATGGTCATAAATTTCATGAAGAGTTCTCCTGTCCTGCACAGCTCTACCAACAGAATTTGTCCTGGTTGGTAATAATAAACTCCTGGTTGGAAGAATAAGTGCAGAAAACTTCCTTAAGTTCCAGTCTCAGGATTAGAGATAAAATTGGGTACCTTAATTGAACCRTGTTCCTCTCAGATGGCATGGTAAAAGGCAATTAGATTCATCAACAATTCTGCTCAAATTATAACTTCTTAGGTAAATTTATCAAGATAAATAAATGTCTGCAAAAWCTAATCCATTTTCAAATTATAAAGAGAAGTAAAATAAAAGTCATACCTTAATGGATACTTTGTGCTTGGTAAATGACCGGCTTCTTAAAAGCTGGTAAATGCAGTGAATAGGTAAAAACCCAGTGATGTTTCCACTGAGATTGCCTGTAACAGGCACACGAACAGCATGGGCTGTCACAACCTGAAGGAAAGTTACAATTATCAAGAAAAGTATCACAAATATTCACTCAAATCAGCATACATAAGCACAACACAACAAAGTTACAAAACTGTATCTGTTCTCACATATATTAAGTTTTGTGTGCTTGGAAGCTGAACAACTTTTTGACGTAGTTTGTGGAACACAGTATGTGTACAATTGCAGCACATGCATTACATTTGTACACATTTCCTTGCTGCAGCAAAAAAGTAGTTTCATACTGGACATTGCTTCTTCATTTGCTTCCTCAAAATTTAAAAAAGTGAGTGTTCAAAAAAATCAACACACAAAAAGAAAGGGCCGAGGCTCTCTGGCAGCATTCAGATTCTTTTATTAGGTCAAAATGAAGTGATTTTAAAAAAATAAGTTTTGTCTCAAATACCTGTTCAGTGAAAATCTCCTGTGTGAAGATAGTCTTCATTCTGCTCAGTGAGCTGGGCTTAATAACAATCTGAAACAAAGAACATGGTAGCTACTGTTTTACTGCTGTTTTTATTGCTGTACTCCAAGACAAGAGAGCAGCCATGAGTCTCTCTTGGTAAGTTCAGAAATGGTTTAAGTATTATATACATAGATATTTCTTCAAAAACTTTTCAAATAAAACTTTTCCAGACAGTCTGAGAAGGCTTTCAATTAACTTTTTAGAAAGTTCATATTTTCCAAGTATTGATTTCAACAAGTCACCTCTTTTTGAAGGTATCTTTTGTTATAACATCCTCTATATCTAGCTGTATGCACATTTTGATGTTTTTCTAGAGGAACTTAGCTACTCATGTCCTGAGTACACATTTGCTCAAGGATATTAGCAATAACTCAATTTTTATATCAAAGGTCAAATATAGGTGTATAAATACACAGGAAAAGAAGGCATATAATACAGAAATGTATTTGGTGGTGAAAACAACTTAGAGTTTACCTTCATTCCCAAAGTAGAGCAGACCAAATCAATGATAGCACTGAGCTGATTGCTATGGAAATACATTGCTACCAAGAGTAGCATCTCTCCAAAGGAAGCAGACACACCAGAAATGCTATAACAACAAAGAAAGAGTTAATTTCCAGCAGGGCCTAAGTAAATATGAGATAATCAGAATAAAAACCAGAAAAAGTCTGCTCTCACCTTTCAAAATAAGCTTCTTCCTTTATCATCCAACTAAGCCACATTACCATGAGCTGTTCCTGTTCCGGGGTACTGCACAAAGAAATCCCATTAGAGAGGGGTTTTTTCCCCAGTAATTACAGATGGTTTTACTAGTAATAACATTTACAGGCAGAAAAAAATTGGAAGAAGAAATCTTAATATCAAGATTTTTTTTTAATCACTTTCTCTTTAGCATGGCACAGAAGGATAACTATTAGTATCTAACATGCACTTTGAAGTCTGTGCAAGAGTCCAATTTCCTGTCTTGAAAACAAGGGGCACAAAGCTACAACCCATAAGCAACTAGTTTGCTACTCTTATGCCTAGGGTCTTTAAAGAGCTTAGCCACAAACTTGTTCAATGGAAAAGTGAATTACTGAGGCCTACAACAGCCTTCAATACTGCTTCAAACTAACACCGATACTTCCCTCTCAAATGTGTTTACCATCAACCAGAGGGTGAGAAGGGTGAAACATCCATCTACTGACAGCCTTGGAAGACAAATCCCTGCCAACCACTGTATGGAGATTTGCATAAAGAATAAGGAGAGAAGAGAAGAGCCRCGCGGCTCTGGGATGCCACTGCCTTAACTGTGCTCAAGTGGGAACATCTTTGCAAAGCTCCTTCTCTCTGGAGAGGTACCTGACAAGAGTGGAGAAGGCCAGAAGCATGCAGAAGGAGAGAGAGACAAAGCGAACGCCGGCTGGCGTGGCAGGAGGACGGCTGGTCATGAGTTGGAGTAGCTGCTCAGCCTCTTCATCAGTTGGTCTAAAGAGAGAAAAAAAAAATCTTGCCTAAGTTCAAAGCGGAGAGACTTCCAATATCATCACGATGGCTAAAGTTCACTTGCATTTTCTCTGTCTCATGTGTATCTGTTTATCAAGTTAGTATCAATAAATGAGTATCAATCAACTGTGCCAACAGCTGGCACTACTCTTTGAATTATGATTCACATTTTAAAAAAACTGTTAAAAACTTCCCCAGGGCATAATCATGATCATCGTTTTAACCTACTTAAAATTACTAATAAGACTGAATAAAACTAATAAGACTGAATTTTGCAACATTAAATAGAGCACAGCATTTCTTGTACTAATATTATTTTAGGTAAAAAAAAAATAGTGTAGTTTACACATGGACTTTCACTAATAGGAGAGGAAAAAAAAAAAGCTTTCTGCTGAGAGTGGTACTGGAACACACACAAAATACTTGTCTCCACAGACCTTTAGAGTTCTATAATATTTGCTCGCTCTCTACAGAAAGAAACTTTCAGCAGTTGGCAACTCCACCCCTGAGAAAAATGGCATAGCCTGCCACGAATCACTCAAGAACACAATGACATTAGGAGACAGTTCACGTTAAAATTGCCCAAAGCTCCCAACTTCTGCTTAAATTGAACAGACAGCAAATAAAAACACAGCATTAAAACATTCATTACTTCAGCCCAGCAATTCCCATCAAAGCGCAATAGAGACGCAGCAACGCGCTGGCTTTCACAACGTGCTCTTCCTTCAGTCCCGAGTACACAGACACATTTGGCTCTGTATCAACATCTGCTTCTTCAACAATGTGTGTGCTGCGAACCGTGGGAAGGATTCCCATGAGCTCCAGGAGCAGCTGCCTTCTCATTTGCCAAAGCACAGAACTGATATTATCTTTTTTTCTCTGCATGAGAGGTTAAAAGATGAAAACAACAATATCAACCTCATCTCTTCAGACATTTTGTTACATAAGAGCTTCCATAATGACGAAGACAAGTCAAAAGAAAGAAGAGGGGGATTTTTTAAATAAAACTTTCATTACCAGGGTAACTAGCAACACATGATCATGTTACAACCATTTATTTCAGTGAACCACAAGCTTTAACGGACTCTGGCAAGTCAAGACACAACTTCCCCTTGCAAATACTAAGCACAAGCACATACACCAGGTGAACATTACTAATTTATGATCTCCTTGTTTCCATGGCTATTGGATCACGTATCTAAAAGCCTCAGAGGAACACCACATAGCTGTCCTCAATAATACCATTTACAGAGTCTACGGTTCCACAAGAAGAGGCTGCCTCGTAAAGGCTGTGTCAAGAAGCTAGACAGGGTCTATGGGCTTTCAGACAAATGGGCCTGCCTACTGTAACTGCACTAGTTACAGCAACTTAGAAAAACAATTTGTAAAAGCGAATATTCAAAAAAGTTCATACCTGCTGGCCATTTCGAATAAAAGTTCCAAACCACGTCCGAACCTTGGCATTTGTGCCAAGCAGCAAACCACTCACAAAGCACACCAGGTCACTCACTCCATCATCTGAAGATTCATTTTTGGTGTGATCCAGGGTCAAAGCAACACCAAGACCCGGTAGATGACACTCTTCCACCTAGATAAAGCAGACAAGCTCAATCATCTTTTTTTCTAAAGCTCCAATAAGGATCACAATTAACATGCTGTCTCGTGCCAGCATAATTACAGACTCACCACCATGCCTCGGACCCTCAGAGCTTGCGAAGGGTTCATTTTACACAGATGTCGAAGTGCTTCTGTCCTGCGACGGCCGCCAACGCTTTCCTCGTCCTGCCGTTCACCGTTCTTGATCAAACCTCTGCAAACTGAGCGTTTGAGAGGGGGTCTAAGTAAATCCGGCCTTTCCAGCAGAAAGCCACATAAACATAYGCACGCTACACGCACGTGACAGGCATGGAGAAAGTGTCACTCACCCTCATTAAAACTATCAGGAACGTTGGCCACTAGGAGGCACAGGAACCAGGCTCCATTTTTAACATGCAGCAGAGCTTCAGCTACATCAACTATGGGCAATAGCGAGGGCAGCTCTGGGTGGAAAGAGGGTTTTAAAGTTACAGTCAAATTGCAGCTTTTTATACCAAATATCTGTAACGTACCAATTAATGAATGAAAAATTAATCTTTGGTCTATTTCTGTTTCAAACAGATCAATATCTGAAATTAACCTTACCTAATTTAGGGTACCTTACCTAAGTTAGCRTAAGTTTTCCATGCATTTGTAAGAAGAAGCGAAATCATAAGCAAAACAGCACTAACAAAAGCACTAGGAATACTGCACCTGCTTGCAAAATGCAGAGAACATCTGCTGCTTCTTCCAGATAGACAGGACTCTCAAAGAGCTCAGACGACTTGAGAAAAAATTCACCATTTGATTCTGACACCTAYGAGAAAATATTCACCAGCACAGAATGGGCTTCATGAGTCTGTATAACTCAACCGGCACCTGCCAGACTCTCAAGGCTTTGAATTCAACAGATTGAATATATTAAAAGCTGTCAGGAACACACAACTATAAATATAAAATAGGCAAGAAAAAAAATATTTGGGAAAGAAACATTTAGTAGCAGAGATAATAGAGATGGTATTATTACTTCTTTCTAGAGGACAGAAAAGCAACCTACTAAGAATTCTATAAATGGGATGAGTTTACAGGAATAAAACACAGAGGAAGATGGGAAACATGATGGATAAATATCATAAAGCAGACAGAAGAAAAAGCCACAGCATCATCTTGGCATGTCTACACTTACAAATCACCTCGTTGTGTTCGGGTACAGAATGTACAGTATCGTGTGAGAAAGGATGCTCTACTTGCGGAGGGGAAGGAAACCTTTCCCAGGGATGCTGGTTCACCAGGAGTTTCATCACAAGTGACTGGGAGGTTGCATCTGAGTGCAGCAAGTACGGACCAGAGAATGGCACCAGAAAGGGCACCGGGGATCGCTTCAGCCACCCAGGGAACAGTCTCCTGGCTCTTCATTTTTGGTACTACAGGACCTGGTGGTAACACAGCAACATGTTGCACCAGAGCCCCAAGAGGACGGAGGTGCGGGCGTACCTTGTTCATAATAGCGAGCAGCTCGCTGAGCACGAGGCGCAGCCGGCGGGGCGAGTCGCTGTGCTCGAACTCGAGCGTGAGGCCGTGCTGCAGCTGCGACACCAGGACGCTCTCGCCGCTGCCGCCGCCCAGCTTGTGCCTAGGCGCGAGGAGAAGCAGCCGCGCGTGAGCAGCCGCGCGGGGAGCCCCGCGCCGGGCAGGCGCCCCCGCCGCGCCCGCTCCCGCCAGCGGCCTCACCGCAGCTGCTGCTCCTTGCTGGCGTCCTGCTCGAGCGCGTGGAAGTCCACGGAGAGCAGCGCCACGATGGAGTTCACGGCCTCCACGCCCGAGAGCAGCCGCAGGATGAGCTTCTTGTCCTGCGCCCAGCGCTGGCTCTGGTCGGCGGGGGCGCACAGGGCCATGCGCACCAGGCAGGGCAGCAGCAGCCGCAGCTCGGGGTCGCTCAGCGCCGCCAGCCGCACCACGTCCACCTTCTGCATGGCCTCGAAGGCGTAAGGGCTCACGAACTGCAGCGCCGAGCACTCCGCCATGGCGGCGCCAACGGCCGCCTCGCCTCGCCTTCCGGCGCGCGGCGCCGCGCGTCATCGCCGGAAGTGAGGTCACGCCCGCGCGGCCGTTGGGCGGCCGTTGGGCGGCCGTTGGGCGGCCGTTGGGCGGCC
>NW_020455755.1:2259995-2307124 GCF_003342845.1 Nothoprocta perdicaria
TTTTTTTTTTTTTTTTTTCTCTTTTCCCCCCCTCTCATCTCCTCCATCACAATTTGTACAAGCCGGCGCTTACGGCGCTCGTCGGCCCGAGCGTTTGTTCCTTAGTTGCCTTTTTTCTTCTTGTTTTTGTCACGACGGGAGAGGCCGGGTGGGATGGGTGGTTGATCACGGCTGCCGCTCGGTGCGGAGGAGGCCCCAGGTGGCACCGGGACCCCAGCGCTGTGCAGGGGCCTCAGCTCCGGGTTGTGAGGGAAAAAACCCTCAACCCTGCTTAATAACTGACCGAAAAAGCCACGCTTGGGATAGGGTAGGTGCCAGCTAGTTCTGCAGTTTTACTCCACCAATAATAAGMTACATAGGCCCCTCCTTCCCCTTGCACTCTATGGCTCCTTTAATTAATTAAAGTCAAAAAAAAAAAAAAAATTCCCCATGGAAGGTGTCACACATTGTCCCCTCCTTACATAAACATCTGAGAAAAAGGTTTGGAGGAGGTGGTGCAGCTGTACCAGACCCCTCTGCTGTGCCAGAGTAGGATACAGCACCATACAGGGGGCACATCTTAATCCTTTCTGAAAGCTTTAAAATAACGTAATAATATTTTGATATTACAGCATCAAGAACTAATGCKTGATTAAAGACAGCTACAACTCTTCAACAGATGAAGTTAAAAATCCACAGAGGAGATGAACAGAGAAACAAAATAATCTATGCCACAGTGACTTCTAGCTGAGTATTTAAATATAAATTTATTTTTTTAACTTATTTCAGCAAAGGTTAGAAAGATTTACATGTTACAGCTAGTTGAAAATTTAAGGGTTGTTTGCAAGTACGGGTGGGGGCCTGGCRTGGTGCTCTAGCAACAGTGTTTACAGAAACCTGATCCAAGTAGAGCAAGTCACAGTCCAGAGGACTACATGGCTTAAGGACATAGCTAAATTAAAAAATAATATGTTTTAATATAAATGGAGATAGTGCAGGTGTGTCTTTCACTGGCTGTCTAACACACCTGAGAGGAGAACAATTTTCACAGAATTAATAAAGCAGTGCCAATATTTTTTTTCTGTGAGACTATTTTGAGAAGCTAAAACTAAAATTTTCAACACACATTAAGCTTGTACTTGCTAAACAACCCCAATAATAGGATTGCGACAATTTTATTCATAAATAACTTTGTGACCTTAAAAGAGTAAAACAGCTAAGTAAACGAAATTTTTTAAGAAAGTAGGTGCACTGTAGTAGCTGGCTTGTGGGGATGGCAGTTTTGATATGCACTATGCTGGCTGTGACTATCATTTTCAAAAAGGGCCCTCCTGATCTTTTCCAGTAGTTGCAACATTATAATTTACTTAAGCTGCATAGGGGGAGAAGGGGGAAAAAAAGAACTGACCTATTTCACAGTTGGAGAGTTTCACAAGGAAGGCTGTGGTCCAGATAACAGAGTAGTTACACCAGTGTTTAGGCAGCTGATTCACTTACCTTTATGGATACAAATCAGATTTAACAAAACAGAGACAAATGCTTTGAAAATTCCAGTTTTAGAAGCACTTTCCCCCTTAAAATCTCAGCCAAATGAGAAAGAAACCATCTGCTCTAAAACAAAAGTGTGCCGTTTAATCTGTGGTACATTATCATTATCAAGAAAAAGTAATGGACAGACCCAGTTTTTAACTTTAATATCAAAATATGCTGACTTCTGATTGCACTCATGTTTTTTTTTTTTTTTTTTTTGAAGAAACGACTGAAAATTTTGTCACCAATTGTACAACTTCTTTATACAAAAACAAAAAAGTTGCTAATATTGTATATACACAATTCAAGGAGACTTTATACGAAAAGAAAAAAAAGATGATTTCAGGCAAATATTTTGCATTTACAAAACATGATTTTCATCAACATATTAGGTTTTGTAAATACAAGTGATTTCTTCTTTGTAGAGGATTAACAGCGGGTGCACAAACGGATCTTAAAACTTGCTCCTGTCGAGGTTTAAGCAGGCAGGACGAACATACGAGAGCCAGGTGACAGCGAGCACAGGGTCTCACGACAGGCTCACGTGGGCACTGCACGAGTCAGTCTTTGAAACCTGGCAGTCAGACGAGGAGGAACCAAGAAAAAGCAGATGCTGTTGCTCCGCAGCACCCGTAGGGGCCATTTCAGAGCAGCATCAGACATTTGGCGTGTGCTGGGAGAATGGAAGGAAACTACTAAGGAAAATGGGGACTGTAGACAGAGGGAGGGGTTAACAAAAGCCTTTTCACTCCCGAGGCCCTTCCTTGGGGAGGGCTCAGCCTCCTTGGCACATGCCCCAGCCGGAGTCTGCAGCCGGGGCGCAGGGAAGGCCGTACACTGGTACTTGGACCTTCACCACAGTGCCAAAATACATGAAAAAGGAAAGTGTTCAGGGTTTCGCTTTGCTTTTTACTAGTGGAATAAAATCTGAATACCAGAATTCACTGAGAATCTATATACACCACATTTTAGTTAAACACACACCAATCTTAAAGTCAAGATTGACTATTTTTGCATTTGTAAAATGGCTAGAGCTGGGCTAAATTTCAGCCTTGCAGGAGACTTTGGATAAGGTCAGAGTTTTCTGCATCTGTTCTGTCTCACATTTGTGTTTTATCACAAACACAAAACAAAACAACGTGGCCTCCACAGTGCCAAGAACATCCAGGTAACAACACTGCACGATAGATTTGCTTGTAATAATGAAACTTGTCTACTGGAAACAGATCTGAGAATCTAGCCACAGCCCTGAACCATAACACAAACTTCAGTTGAAGAGTTTATTCATTTTATTCTCACTACAAGTTAAACCACCTACAATATCACTTATATATTGCCATTGTTACTCTGTAAAGGTGTGATATAAAATGCTGTAAGACCCGGTACCTTTTCAATTTATATAAACACAGTGAACTTCATTACTGTACATGTACTCTGCAACTACAGCTTAGCTGTAAATCCCCCACACACAATGGTATGGACATTAACCCCTCTATCCCCATTAAACTGTACATCAAGACAATACAAATTTACTGTCCCCACCCACCCCCTTACAAAAAAATAATACTCTAAAAGCAACCTACTGCAACTTTTAATTAAGACGATTACATATATTTTAGACCAATTGCTTTAAAGCAAGAAGGCGGTATAAACCTTCTAGGAAAATTTTTATAAAAGAGGTTAAGAAATATAAGACAATTTATACATTTAAAAACTTACAATAAATAAGAGATGCAGGCATTTTTGAATACTAGGTACTATAATCCAATACAAGAACATCTTGATGTTCTGAAGCCATAGGTTGAAACTTATTGTTCCTCATATTTCTTCTCATCTCCATGCTTTAAAATTCATTAACCATGTCTGGGTACTATGGCTCATTACTCTTCACAAATACTGTGACTGGGGAAAATATGGTTAATTTTGCTACTAAAAATGTTATAATACACTTTCTGATCATCGTTCTAAAGAGTCCCCCATAGTCAATTCAAAGACAGTAGGGTTATAGATGCCCTTCTCACAAGCCAAAGCAATATTTGCTGGAAGTAACAAGATTCATACCCCATCACAAACCACTTGCACTGAGAAGAACTTATAACTTAGTCCTGCAGTGAAATATCCCTTTTCCTCATTCTCGTCTTTCAAAATTCAGATGAAGATCACAGCATATTCATGATAAAGTTATACAACTGATTCAGCACCACAAAATGAACTGGGAGACATGACCGTCTGTCCTGGGTTGCAGGATCACAGGTTAGCCAGGAGAGTGCATTGTACTGTTCCAGAACAAACCTGGAAGACAAACAAAAGCTTCTGTCAAACCAACAGATTTTCCCGCTGCTGTTTTCAGGAAAGCATTTTACAGTCCCTATTTAATAAAAAAGCACCTCGAAAGATAGTTTTCTAAACATTCTGTATTAACTTTATTTTAATCCCTCCAGTGGAAAACACCATTTTAATTGTTGATGCTTAACTATTTTCAAGAGATTTGCATATGAAAATAAACATCTGGAGAAGAATATGTGAATTTTCCTCATCAACAGCTGTCCCATTTTTACATGAATCTATTGTCTTATGCATCAGCACTTCACTATTCCCCCAACCCATCCAAGACTCTGGCTTAACATTTTAGTAAATAACCTTAGATACAACTTAGGCAACATGTTACACCTCAAGCTCCTTCTAGCTTAAGAAATTCCTCGTCTTTCACYTAAAAGAGGGCCTTAAGATGTTTTATTTCATTTTTAATTGCACTGCTTTGTGATAAAGCCATCTTTTAACCACTCAAAGCACAGTAATTTACAGTGTCTCTGTATGAAGTAGTTAGGGATATCAGCAGCACAAAAACAAAATAACAAGAAAAATAAAGAATATGTGATTTTACATCAGCAAAATGAAAAAAAATGAAAAAGTATTTCTGTAAGTGATCAATCATAAATACCTGAGCACATCAGAAGTTTGATTAGAATCAAGTGGATGGGAGTGTTTACTGTGGAGTAGCTCGTCTGATTGCACTGAAGGCACGTGGAGGTGCAGAGAGGCCTGCGAGAGGAAGGGGAAATGCCGGCAGTTACTACCCGCTTCTGCTGCAACCTGCCTTCCCCTCTGCAGCCTTCAGCCACTTGCTATTGTGACACACAAGCCAGACCAGGTTTTAACTTATACAGTCAACAAGCATTGGGATTATCAGGATCTGAGGAAATGCACTCATAAATCTCCCTTAAAAGTGCAGTGCTAGTAGCTTAATACATCTTAGGAAATACTTTAAATCCCTGTGCCTACATTAAGTGATTATTAAATAAAAATAAAAAGCAACTCAAGATTTTTAGTAATATATAGACTTAAAGTTTAGTTGCTTTCCACAGGTCCAGCTACTTCTATGCCATAGAGATACTTAAGCTAAATAATAAATCATCCATTCAAAACACAAAACCAAGCGCACACACTTATACCAGAAGCAGAGCTGAGCTTAAGTCAAGAGGCACCACTAATCCTGACATAAATAAGGCTGAAGAAAATAGATCAGGATCATTAGATAACATGGTATAGTATTAAAAATGCTAATTTAATTCAAAAATGAATAATATTAATAAGCAAAATTTCTTTATATACTAATGCATAGCTTTAAGTATGTGAAATCTGCCTTGGTTGTGCCATAAAATGAATTAATAAATCAGACAGTATCTTGACAGATGGGGCAATGACTATCATTTGGAGACAGCCAACACTAGAAAACYAGCTTTTATCCTTTATGCAATAAATAAACAGAGATTATTTTTACCCAGTGTAAAGGTGATACCACATTATACTTGCAGCATAAAGGTGACACTGCGTTATACTTGCGTACTTCCCTCTGCCACCAGTCGCAAAGGGAGTCAAACATTAACCAGAGATCTGGCCAGAAGCTCAGTACGGCACCTACCCTTACGAAATACTGCAGTGCTGTAGCACAAAGCCAGCAGAAGAGAGTTGAGCCTAATATAAAGGAGCAGAAACATTTGCTACTTTGTTTAATGATGTTTTTCTACTTTTAAAAAGTGGATATAAAAAACCCTTTGCCTCAAAAATTTAAAGCCCAACTTCTCTATTGAGACAAAAACCTGCCAAGAGACACACACACCAAAATTGTTTTCAGGACAGTAATAACCTAGTTCTTAATTTGATCCCTGCACACAACACAGCCACCCATGCCCAGGAAAAGCGGCTGCACGGACTGATGAGGTTACAGTACCTTAAGAAACAAGGGACACTGATTTTGTGCTTGAGGACACGCTGACCAAAACCAGTCAGGCAATGGACCTGCTTTGGCAGTTGACACAAAGTAACCAAGGGCCAAAGGCTGTTGCAGTATATTTGTTACTTCATCATGAGATTCTGTTGACAGCAATCGATCTGTGCCTTGACCCTGTAAAAGAACCGATAATTTAAGTCACCCTCTCCTAATATTAGACGATTACCTGCAACTTTCCAAACATAAAGCATTTTGAAATGCTCAAACATTACATGAATGTTGCAAAGACAATTCAATATCCAACTGATTCAGAATGTTTTCACAGGAACTTTTAATTCCACAAACAAAATTAGGAGATGGAAAGCAAGAGAGGGAAGGGCAAGAAAACAAACAAACAAACATCAGAAAAAAGCCCCAAACCTCAACAACAACAACAAAAAACTTTCTCTATATTTACTCTAATACTTACCTTGCCCATATCACCTCCATGGGGGTAGTGGGACCCTGGAGAATGTACAGGGGATCCAGTAGGGGACGCAGGAAGAATATTTATAATATCAGGATCAAGATCATCTCCAGTGTCTAACAAGTCAAAGATCCCCATTCCATCTGCTCCATCTTGAAAAAGAACAAGACAGTCAATTTCTACATTCCCTGGGTACAACACATAGCAATACCCATTCTGAAAAAAAGCTATTTATGTAAATCTTGCAGCTTATTTGCATAAACAACCTTAAACTTAATAGAGGGGAAGCAGTGCTGGATTTGAGGGTTTGCGGTGTTTTGAAAGAGAAAAAAAAGAAAGCTCACCCACAACCTGTCTACTAACCATTGTTTGTGTTGAAGGCCAGGTCCAAGTTTTCAGTGGTGTAAGTTGACGATGCTACTTGCACAGAGGCAGATGTGGGAAACACGAGTATGTGAGTGCACGAYGTGTCCTGCGGGGTATTCAGCTGTGACGTCTGCATATTCAAAGTGGTGCTGCGTCCAAACACAGAGCCTGTCGATACGGAATCTTTGGGAGAGAAATCAAGTATTTTATTAGCTTCTTTACAATGGGACTATTCGTTCCCTCACCAAAACCAGGAGTTTCTCAGGTACCTGGCATAATAATGAAGGAGCCCTGTGGTTCCATGGCCACCAAACACGCGCTGAGGATACTGGGGGAGTCTGCTGCAGAGATCCCACACATCCTGCACATGTCCTTGAGCCTCTTACTGAGGGACTGGAGGTTTCGGCGACTCAGCAAACAACTCCAGTCTGAGGGTACAGAGATATATAAKTTTGTCTAGAAGAACACCATTTGCTGCAAAATACATTACTATATATATTTAAGCTTCACATGTGCTAACTTTAGAGTTCCTTTATAGATTCATATCCTAGCTCTCCTTCCAGAAGCAGAGACAGAAACTACTTTACATTATTATAAAAAGTTAAAGCTTCAAATAACATCTTAGCCTCTAGGATGCTAATGTTACCTTTTAATTCCCCGTGTCCTAGTCTTCCTAAACGGCCTATTACAACTCTCCATGGCAAAGAGCTCATCTGCACAAGTCCCAAGCACCATTCCCAGAGTTTCTGAAGACCAAGTCTGCGGGCAGAGCCCTTTTTCCTGCGAGCTCTAAAATGGAGAAAAGAAACAAAACAAAATGCCATCTGCAATAAATTTCCATTGCCGTGTTTGCATTTTCATATCTGCATTAAGCTGAACATTCACTGGGCACAGAAATGTTAACATTTTCCTATATCAAATCCATCCTCTTTTCATGTTAAACTAAACAAAGGTTTGGGGGTTTGCGAGGAAAGAGAAGGGAGAAAGTTGAGGGCTTTGTTTGTTTGTTAATTAATCATATCCCAGCACCAATAAGAGAAAGTTTGGGGGCTTTAGATGAATGCATTTGTACAAAAACATATAAGAAACAAAAACAAAAAAAMCCCACACAGCTTCARGAAATCTAATTCAAATGCAACGTGCATTTAACAGCAAAAACACCCATTTGCTCAAGTTATTTTTACAATATAGTGTGGTTACAAAAGCCTACAATTCTTACACCATCACAAATAGAAGAAAAGACAAATCAAGAAGCACACGCTAAAAATTAAATTCAGATGTTTGTTCCTACCTATTTGGTACATCAATATTAATTATGCAAGTTTCTAGTTGTTCTCCGTAGAGATCTGTACAGGATGCCAGAAGCCATCTTTGATCATGAGACAAACAGTAGCCCACAAAAAGTACGTTGTACTTCTGGCCAGCTTCTCCAAAAGTTTCTCCCAGTTCTGTTTGCTTGTCCTTTACAGGAGCCAGGATAAAAGGAGGGGTGTACAGTCGGATACACTCGGGTCTCTGCAGAGATGAGAGAACAGACAGTGAAGTCTCAAGAAGTGACTATTCCCAAGAACCCGGTTAACTAATGTGAAAGACTTCAATGATTTAAGAGAGACAGACATTTCTGTGATCTACATAATTACACAACCATCAAATTAAAAATCAGGAAYTCTTGCAGGTACTCACATCAGAGCTCCGAAGAGCAGTTTCCATTGCTAAGCCTGGGCCAAAGCCAGTTAATGTTTTCACGTTGGTGGAAGTTGGAAGGGGTCTCCGACACTGAGTAAATGCTGAAAACGCCAAGGACTTCAAATGCTGAGTGTAAATCTGCCGGTCTTCATGTTTCACTGGTTGTAAAAGGTACTGACATGGGACAATCTAGAAAAAGATTACACAGGGAAAAAAAAAAAAGCCTGAGTCCTGCTTACATTGGAAAACAATCACTATTTCATCATTAGATTAAATGTTTTTGGAGATAGTACTGGCTAAGCTGTTTCTTGAATTTCCTTAGAGCAATCACATTTCTCTGGTTCTTTGGCATCTTCCCTCCAGTTCTGCAGCTGTGCGAGACTTCAAGTAATTATTCTTGAAATTCTCTTCAGAAAATGCAAGACTTGGTTGAGGAGATTCTTAGAGATTTCTCAGAAGAGAAATCCATTTATTAGTTTTGCAGTTGTTGACAGCAGTACAGACTGATGCCTATGGGGAAGATAATCTGCCTGAAGCCCGGCAGGGTCACACTGCTAATGGAAATCAGGGAGGGACAGGCCATTCTCCCATACTCCACTCACTGTGCTGGAATAATACATTTACTTTTGAGATGAGCCTGATGAGTACAGAACATACCACAGGATTTAGTTTTGATTAATAACAGTCAACCTGTCTAAAAACTATGATCTCCAAAGTTAAAATAACCGCAGAAATGTATTTAATACTTAGACGGCAAATCAAATTTTCATCCTTAAATTCTCATCATCTCCAAAACAGAGCTAAACCAAAAGATACTTTGACAAATGATGGCTTACCTGCACAGAAATTATATTCTTGATGTTAGGTGGAAGAACCTGAACCATCTCTAAGAAGCAGCGCAGAAGCCCGAGTGTCCACAGACTGGATGAGCTGCTGTTCTCATCCTTTTTTTCGTATGTAAAAGGATCAATTATGTAAACTACAATTGCAGGTGGATAGGTGATGGCATGTGAATCTCCATCTGTAGGAACGCCAACTTTATCACGATCCATAGTGCTAGAAATTAAATTTTGAAACCAATTACAAAAAGCAGAGTTTTATATTTTGGTTAGAAGGTATTTCTGCACTACAGCTAAGATCAAATTCCCAAAGATAAACCTGAAAGACTTCTGAATCAAGTGCATTTTAAGAAATAGTTTTCTCTGTTAAAGTATGTGAGCTCATCAGCAATCCAGCATCCCTGGCATTTTCTTTAGCCTTCTTTATTGCAGCAGCTCATCAATGCTYAGGTTTTTATATCAATCAGGGAATAAAATTACGTAGAATTCAGTCTCTCAGTAAGAGTTGCCTTTACTACTCTAACTTCTGCTCTGTTTTCAAAGTTAAAGTGGCACTATTATCTGTTCTCCTTCTGCCCCACTTTAAAATGTGCAAAGCTAATAGTTTGCAGAACTGAGAAAGTTTAGTGAAAGAGAAAGTTTATTTTTAAATCTCAGCAGGCACTGAGATGCTATTAAAACTGATCATTACAGCTAAGACTTGAATGAAAAAGTTAAACTCCAAACATCTTATTGTCCCTAAAATATAGCCTGGTAACTAGAAAAGAAATACAAGGATTTTGCCRAGAGATCCAGAACTACATTAAGACACACATTTTTGAGCTGGGGCAAGGGGATAACCTATATAGTTGGACTGTGCAGCCCATTACCTTTCGGAAACCTCGGCATGGGGCTGCACGGGTGCAGACGGAGTCTCGCTGGACATCCCAGCTGTTGGCAACGGCGGCTGTTGCTGCTGGCCGCCTGTTTGCCCGTTCTGGACCGTTGCAGCCTGCGYGGGCAGGGGGGCGGAAGCGGCGCTGCTCATGCCGCTGAAAGGGGGAAACGACGCAGCTTTGCTCGTCGGGATCCCACCGCCTACGTTGGCGGAAGACGATGAAGTGGCAGTGGTCGTCAACGTGGAATTAGCTGTAGTGGCTGCGGAAGTCATGGCACTGTTTGATGTCACTGTCATAGTGCTACTGGTAGCGGCTGTGGGAGCAGACGACGGAGTGTTGGGGTTCCCAGCGTTAGCTGTCACCGGCGGCAGAGCAGAGGGCGCCTGGCTTTGGGCAGGGATTAGATTTGTTTGGGAAAGTAAAGAATTGTCCAAGGGCTGAGAAGCAAGATATGGACCTAAAAGCAGAAAAAGCATAATTTCATSTCTGGCTTTAGCGCACTTAAGGAAAGTGATAGTTCTCATAACATATATAAACATGTGACATAGAGGCTTAAGTTTTAGCATGCATCTGCAAAGACAGCAGAAGTCAGTGCCAGGCASTGACACTACCATTCCCTAAAGACACTGCTAGATGACAAGAAGCCATTTTGGCACATATCTAGGTACATACTTTTCCCCAAGTACAGAACAAAACCCAAAACTGTATCAACAATAAGACTTAATAAATGCAACTATTTCTCCTTTTCTATTGGGACTGAGTTACTGGTAACTACATGAAACAAAAATAGCATGGAAAAAAAACCAACACACACATACCCAGCTCATATCTGCAAACTTGTGCATATAGCTTCAGTTTGGAAAACGCTTCATTGTTGGCATTAGCTGTCTGTGAGAACCATTCTGTGACCAGCTTCTCAGAAAGTTTCTTTGAAGCAGTAGGTCCAACTCTCATGATGCCATCAGGCAACAGCTTACAGATAGGTCTATGCTGCCCAAGTCTGCACGACTGCAAAGACAGCAAAGAAAAGATGCAAGATTAGGTATTTTTAGATTTTAAGAACTGTAAATTATCAAAGGTGCATATATGTAAATATAGATTTAGTTRTGGCATAACACAGTTGAGAACAGAGCATAGACTTAGTTGTGATATCCAGAAGGAGTATTTTAATTCTAGAATGCTACACTGTAATTCAAAGATGAAATATTGCATACTGTCATTTTATGGCATATTTCATATTTGCAGGTTTTCCCTAAATGCAAGGAGGGGAAAAAAAAAAAAAAAAAAAAAAAAAAGAGAGATCATCCATTCTAATCTTAATCATAGTCCAAAGTCATACATGCATTAAATTAATTCTCCATAGCTAGACAATTGAGCAGTAATACGCAGTTTTACCACTGGGTGGCGTCTATCAGATGGACTGTCTAAAAAAGCTATTACTAAAGGGAACGACAAGCAGCAGGAACAGCCCTTATCTTCCAAGTGCCTATTCCTGAAGTCTTTTCTGTGTGTTTCTGCACGGTTATATCATTTGAGACAAGCCTGATAAGTAGTTACGAGTATGTATCAGAAATAGTGTTTCAAAAACCCATTTCACTGTGAACTGCCATAAATAATGTACCTCRTATATTGCAGTCAGATCCCTAAAGAAGCTTTTTGCTCCATTCAGCAGAGCCTCATTCTCAGGGCACACCACAACGTAAGCAACGTCTCTTTGAGATCCATAAGGTTCCAACATCAGTCTCTCCCAATACGGCAACGCAAACGGAGACAGCACCAGAAAATCGTAGTCGTATCCCAGCAGGAACGTCGGGATTGGCAGTGGTTCTGGGGACTCATCCGTTCCTAGATAACAAGATACATTTGCCCATATATTAAAAGCAAGAAGCTAACAAAGTAAATGCCCTGCTTCTGGGAAGCATAAATAGAGAAACTAGTGTTACTAAAAGGAAGGAACGCTGATTAAAAGGGTAATAGTCCTCATTTTGATAAATACAATTGAAAAGYCTGCGTGCATGATCCAACCCTCTGCAAAAAGGCAGCAACTAGCTATTTTTCTTTGAAATCTCCCAGGACCTCAAGAAGTTGCACAGTTTAACGTTTTTACTACTGTACAGACAGCCACGAACAGTTCTCCCCTGTTCAGGAAGTTTAACTGCATGGAGGCGCCGGCGTTTGGCAGTCAGATCAAGCAGATTAATGGAGCGGAGGCCACACAGCCATTTACCGTAAGAGCCTCTGCCAGCCATTTTGTGAAACTGTTGCCACGTGAGGGGGCCTTGCACACCCCAAGATCGGACTGTTCGTTTCTTCTGAATTGCATCCTGAAGAACGGGCTGAAGCGAGAGGAGCATTCGAAGGATGTCCTGGGAACACTGCATGCTCACATCCACCACTGAAAGGACAAGAAATTCTCAGGGCTTGCCACAACAACAGGGAAAAAAAAAAAAAAAATCCAAAGCCCGGAATCCTATACCGCCTGGATTTTAAACAAAGTCACTTTCTTCTCACATAAATAGATATGCTGTTCATATAGGCCATGCAAAGGTTAAGATAGAAAGCACCAAGCACATGGATTTCTTAAACTGTAGAGTTCCTTCCCTTGAAAGCCTCACCATCTTAGTATATTCTTCTTAGCCTAAATCAAAAAAAGCATACAACAGCCATACAAGATTTGAACTACCATGCTGCTCCTTCCAAATAAAGGCTGTTTAAGCAGACTGCCACCCAGTGCTCACTTCAGACACGTTTCGCGAAGCCTCAAACAACAGTCGCAGTCTGTTTCATCAGCTTGACACCACTATCTCCTTTTTAATACACAGTGTTTAGAAATAAAAAGCTAACATGCAGTTTGGGAAGTTGTAATTTCATAGCCTCTTTTTAAAAGCATCTTTTAATCTTGAATAACAAGGTCAGAGTAATACCAAGTCTTCTTGTGGAGGCCTGAAAACATTGATTTAACTATAGCGTGAGCTTTTAAACTTAACCCCCCGCTGATACTTGGCAACCTGGCTTTCTTTTAGTCTTCTCGATGATCACCCATGATTCTGGATTGCAGTTAACTGCTATCCAGGCTTTATATTTCACTATTAACCTTAATAGAGTTGCTACATGGAAAGAATATTATTGAGAGGAAAGGCAGATATCCAAAAATACATGAGCAAGGAGTGCTCTATGAGACAGTTACAGATGGCATTATAAAAGCCCCAGAAAAGGGACACCCTCTTCACACACACCCTTCAAAAAATTAAAGAATAAGATCTAGTTGTTTTCAATATTTACCATTTCTTTTTGACCAGTGGTGCAAGCAAGTAGTTTTCACAAGTGCTTCATCAACTTTGCCTCCTGACATATTGTCCATGAACTGGCGCCCATGTTCCAACGCTAAGTAGCAGTCATTGCAACAATCCCTTTCCTCTACGCGTACCAGGTTGCTCACTGCCCCAGCTTTGGGGAGAGGATCTTGATCTGCTGCTCCAAACGGCGAGAACAAGTTGGTGCACTGATCCTGCAGCAACAGTATTAGCTCATCTGGCAGTTTCTCAGGTTCTTTCAGTCCTCCACTGCCATGTTCAATAGCAGTAGCTCTGAGAGCTTCAAAGCGTTTTTCTGCTTCTTTGCCACACTCTGTATTACGTCCTAGAATATCCAATTCATCTTCAAGAAACAGTCCAGAGCTGTTGCCAAATTTTCTATTCATAACAGCACTGAAACCACAGGTACACCTATATTGGGCCTCTTGTGTTGGATCAGGAATGTAAACCCCAACATCAGCACCTTTGATGTTCATATTGCAAACACAAATGCAGCAGCTGTCAAAGTTACAGTCTTTGAAGAGGTTCATGACAGACTCCGAGAGGATGAGATTCACGTATAGACTGTGCGCCTCCGGGATAGAGGGCACCGTGGCGGGCTCGACAGAATTGAGCGGTCTACACGTTGATGGGGTGGAAGCTGGTGAATATAAGTCAGAGTTCTCATATTTGACTGAACCCTGTGCACTTGCGGGTCCACCAGCTCCACGAGGTGTCCGAGGAGTCCTTGGTGTCCGAGGAGTTGGGAAACGAGGGGTGGAAGGAGAAGGGAGAATTCCAGCTCCACCGTTACTGGGAGGTGCGCTGCTCGGTGGCATCCCAAACGGAGTATGGGTCTGGGGTGTGTAGGCAGGGCCATACTCTTGATCCATAGTGCTTCCATCACTAACAGCAGCCACAAGAAGAAGGAAATGTTTTAAACACGTGGAACACTGGTTTTCAAGCCACAGATTTCTATAGACGGGACCTTCCTAATTAATATTTGCCCTTTTTTTTTTCTCTCCAACTAATCTTCCAATAATTTAGAGCACAATGATTTTCACTCCTTAAGGATCTTCAAGAGCATTTGTTCTAAATGACTTTGCAGAACCCCCATTGATAAGTGTCCTGCCCCTCCTCCTCTCTTCTTTGTCCTTTCCTTTCCAAAAGGCTTCTAGGAAGTACGTGTGGTCAGTGTAAATTACAAATTCTATGGATGTCTGAAGGGCACCTTTTCCTTTTCATGTTTTATTTACATACTACGTTGACACACAACACTTAGAAAACGTTCCATGTCTACCAACAGCAGATTCTATTGGATCCACAAGGAAAGCATCACCTGGAAGCATTAAATGTTTTCTTTCCTAAGCAGATAACTATCTCCAAAGACCCATAAGACTAATGAGATCTGAAAATATATTGCTTATGTTTGACTCGTTGAAACAACCTCAGTATTTAAGCTGAGATTTAAAATTCATATTATTTTATAAATAGAGTCTCCCTGTTGCCTAATCCATCGAAACAAGCTACTAATGGAGAAGTGAAGGACAAATAAACATTTTCTTTGAGAAGAACTGCCAGCAAAGCCATCGCTAGCAAGTGTGCGTTACAGCAGTGCTGACTGCAATACTACTGTTACCAGGCAATGTCACGCTGGGCACAGCTTCCAGTCACAGGAAGCCTTCCCAGCGCCAAGATAGCTGAGATTACTGCGCTTTGAGAAGATAATTTAAGAAACAGAAGCACCACCTACTAAGCCTTTGCAGTACCTACAACATCATGGCAAAAACAGAGTCCCGAGTTTACATTTAACTTGATTGTTACCATCTTCATTACTTATTAAAATTGGACTTGCGCCACTGAGCTTCCCTAAGAAACCTTTAAACGAGACAACAGATAAAATGTATGCATGGTTAAGAAGCTATCTGAGGAGGCAGTCTCTTACTGTCAGTTTTAATCCTGTCTTTTAAAGGCTCTGGTCAGCTGGCTAAACGAAGTGTTTTTACAAGAGTTTTTCATTGCAGCTTTACAAAAAAGGAGTACTTTCTGTAACATGGAAAACTGACAGCCACACAGAACAAACATTTGTGGCACCGGTCATACCCATCTTTGATGAATGGCATTGCAGGCCCTGGAGGAAGCAAATCCAGCTTTCCCACAGCCCAGCTCTGGCGATAAATGCATTCTTCTGGYAGCTTGATGGGAGGGAGACACTGGCTGGGGAGAGTCTTTAGTGGGGCAAACATGGAACATCCCACTAAAGCTTGACAGTTTTCAGGTTTATAGACATAAGAATAATCCTAGAAGTAAGATAAGATAAAGCATCAGCATCTAAATCAGCAAGTTAAATAATTTCAACAGCACAAATTTTTTAATTCTTAAAAAAATTAACTGAATAAAATTTTGCCTCCAATTTAAGTGGCAATGCTCCTATATTCAACTCCTATATAGTTACAAGGGTCAAAGTAGGGATTTGCATACACAGCCAGCATTTGCACCTATGGTTCTCCATAGTTGCAATAGTAATCTATTGAAACAGTAAAAATTTACTGAAATAGTAAATTGTACTTAGTAGATGTGCACTACCTGCCCTGGTATTATGAAGATACAAGTGACAGCTTGTACTGCATTTCCCACAGGTCCTATCCAGGATTTCAGGTCTTAAAGGGAGCAGGAGGCATCGGAAAGGTTTATCAGAACTATCAGCACTACGTACCTTTATTTCAGCAGGTTTGGGGCTGCAGAACCCCTCATCTACTTCAATCCTGAACTGAGCTCCCACACTAGAGCTATTCCCTTCAAGTATTGTTCCTCCAAGTGTAGTGTCCATACTGCCATACTCCTTGTTATTCATGTTCATTGGAGAAAATCCCATAATATGTTGCTCCAACGAAGGTGGAGTTGGATACATTTTATGGAGATCTGCAGTGCCTAATTTCAAAATAAAAACAGGCTTTAGAGCATGACAACTATTAGAAGTATTTCCTTTGTCTTAAGATTTCATTAAGGCAAAAGAAGAATCCGCTTGCAAATTCCCTTTACAGATTAGCAATCAAGTATTTAAAGTTAGTGTTCTATTTAGGGAAGACAAATAAAGCTTACTTATGCATGACAGTGGGTCTAAATTTCCTGCTTTTGCCTCTTTGCAGTTGGATTTGTCATCAGAGCCATTCACTGTTCTTTTAGATCCAGGCTAGGAAGGAAAAGTAGTACTATAATAAAATCATTCCAGACATCAATACATCCAGTCAAGTATCTCCATTGGGGGAAAAAGAAAAAAAAAAAAAGAAAGAAAAAAAAAGAAAAAAAAAATGAAGCCATTCAGGCCATTCCTCTCACCCCCTCTGAGCTTGAAAATATGTCTGAGTTCTAAGTGGGGAGGAAAAGAAAAAGAAGGGGGGGAATAAAAGAAAAGAAAAGGTCATACCTAGTGTTTCAGAAGGGTTAATCTGATTCCACAGCAAGAAATGAGCACTAACACCAAAAAAGTGTTTTTGCAGAAACACTAAAAACTAATGAGAGTTTCTCTAGTTGTGGTATTTGAAATGTAAAAAAGAAAAGGGATTATGGAAGAAACCTGTTTCAGAACTGTTACTTTCAACCACTCACTAAGGTTGCCACAATTATGGATAAACAGTGGAAGGAGAAATTGACTTTAAGTCTTGTGTTTTCTTGAGTCCTTCCCTCCTACTTATCCATATTCTCAAGACATCATCCTTCTCCACACAGAGGTTTCATACTGATTTACAGAACAAGAACTGGGATTGCAAGCCTGGGAGAAAAGAAAGACGCTTTAAAACACTTTTTCAGGTTGTGTTTACACAAATATAAGATGGGTATAACTGACTTATTTGGATACTTATAAGCCAGATTAAGGATAATTATTCAATCAATATTGTGGCTGAAGTTGTGTAAAAGCACAAGAGTAGTTTATTCCTATTATTCCTTCCTTTTCATAAAGCTGTATAACAAGGAACTTAAATATGTATAACTGTTAGAGGCATCATACTGCTATAACTATAGCACTGACTGAAAATGGTACAAAACTGATCCATATATAGAGTTTTAGTGTCCACTCTTAAAAGCCTCATCCCCACAGCATGGCATGTGGGCTGCTGGGAATGTCATGCATAATGGGCATACAAAGTGGAAAATTCATATAGTATTAAAAAAAAAAGTATTAAGGAGCCACATGCTGGCCATTAGGCTTGCATTTGTTCTCACTTAATGCTACTGGTTATGCTACTGAAATGAACCATCACTTATGAAATAAGTCTCAGCTTGTTAGCCTGAAAAAAATGCACAGTCCAGAAGTCAAACTAACATCCTTGATGTTAGTACAGGAACAGAAAAGAAAGGGCAACATAAAATTACTGGATCAAGAGGGAGAAGGAAGAAGAACTGTTGAAATTAAAAGAACAAGAGATATTTTACAATGTTTAGATAGTACTAAAGTCTATTTAAAATAAAAGTCTTCATGTTCAAAGAGCAAATACACTTGCTTGCTTTATATAATGATGACCTTTGATGGCTATTAAGATCCTTCAACCCTTACTCAGCTACAGCTCCCATTAAAGTTGATGGGTATTTTGCCTGGGTAAGGGGACTTAGGACTAATCATGGAGCAAAGTACAGTTCAAAAAAGACAACTGATTACCCACAGTATTGAAAAAGAAACTGGAAAGATAATGGAACCATTGGAGACTGCAAGAGAAACTACTACAAGATAACATCTGGCACAATGAAGCAGCTTATTTGGCAGAATGTCTATTTAAACAACTCCTCTTTCACACGTTTGTTTCGTTCCAGTATTAGCTGCATTAACTCGTAAACAGAATGTAACACTACAGGATGAGAACACTTATTTCCTTCTCAAATCTATAACCAGATATTAAGGGTATATTCAAGCAGCTTACACTACTATCTGCCACAGTCAAGATGTAAGATCAAAAGCTTGTTTCTATAAAAATATATCATTGTGCTCAAGTCAGATACAAGAATATGGCTGCTAAAGAAGAGCTCGACACTTGCTTATAGGAAAGATTTACAAATACTTAAGTTCTCTTCCCACAAGCACAAGGCAGCCAGGCTCCTTGCAGCTTCCCGCGCGGCAGCTGCCGCTGCTTTGGCGGAGCACTTACTGTTAGTTCATCTTCATCGGAATTGAAGAGATTGTCCAGGTCGGTGTACGAGACCACCAGGTCTGTTTCGTGGAACAGGCTAGTTGATGCAGTGCGAGCATGAGCAGCAATACGTTGGGCATCTATACAGACAAGCAGATTTAAAAAAATATATTAAAAAGCCATATTTCAAAATTGATTCCCACACCTAATAAGGACAAAAAGAACAAATAAACAAACAAACCACCCACAAACCCTCTTCTCAGTTCCTCTCAACTATCTTGCACGTGGATTTTAAAGCCAACATATTTGTTTACAATGTTTAGCACAGAAAGGGTGTTTTGAAGCAGATTCTGAAGAGAAAGGAAAAGATAATCCAGAAAACAAGAATTTACCAACTATTGAGTCTATCAGCTATTCAAGACAGCATTAACATATCACAACTGAAAATAATAATCTCTTTACCTTGCTTGACTGAAGGACTAAATAGCGACATAGCATCTTCTCCTTCGTGAGATAGGACTGTAACACTAGATGTCCCATCCTCAGCCTATATGCAAAGGGAAAAAAAGGGAGGAAGGGAAAGTGTTTAAAGTAGCTGTTGGTGGGGGATTTATCTGCCTATGGGAATTTATGTTAAATTTGGGAAATAATCAGGTTCTCATTAGCCTCCCAGCTCAGCAAAGCGGTCTCGCCAGGGGTCACACTAGTGGTACCTGCCCGTACAGCTACTGCCCATTTCTAGATGGAGATTATTGAGCTAGAGAGATTCTGGTTCAGATCCAGCAGTGCTCTCCCACTCTAAACCACAGACCCTACTGCAACAGCATCACCAGCATGCTGAGAAGATTTAGGTGACATGGCATTTATTAAATGCACACTGCGTAATTTCATTGATCGTTTGCAATTGAACTTTTATTTTAAAATGTACTTCTAAACATACAGAGCCAGATTTCAATTACATTTGGTGACTAAATCGGTTTTCTTTTTTTTTCCCCCATCCTATTAAATCATATCCTCCCTCCTTTACTCACCTTGTGTTTCTTTCCAGCTTCCCTCTCAATATTCTGCCTATCCTTTTTACTATCAGGAAATAAGAATTCCACATCGCCATCAACAAACGCATACGGATCGATTTCAGGCTCCTGGTCAGCTTCCGACAGAACGGCTGTAAGGTATTGGTTTTTACTCTGATACTGTTGCACCAGTTCATCTGAAACCTTTAAAGGTTTCCTACATTGCACCATTAATCTGTACGGAAGAAAAAGAAAATTAGTTACTCATGAATTTTTTTTGCCATCACACAAAAAGGAACTTCACCTTCCCTTCCCTCTTTCTCTTCCACCCCATCTCCTGACAACCTTTGGGGAATAAGAAAAAGATGAAGTTAAATCAGTTGAACCTAGACAGCCAGTGTGTCTCCCCGTGCCCAGGTGTGTCTGCCACAGTGGTTATAAGCAGCAGTGCAGACACTCCGATGCTCTGCACTACAGGAGCTCTCGCTGTCCCAAAAGCACCAAGTTGTAACTACCAGAGCATGCCAACGCCACTACGTTAGCCAGTCATTTACAGCACTTACCTAAACATAAATTAAGTTTGCAAACCAAACACCCATAACCAGAATAAACACACCCACACTTGCATCATCAATACTGTCATCCTAAGTGATAAGTGTCAGGAGTAACTGGGGCCTTTGTTAAAGGTAGTTGTTTCCAGGAAACAAGATTAGCTTCTTCACTGCTCCCAACAGTTGTTTAATGGACTGGGTCTCAAAAATCTCAGAGTATTGCCTTCTTATTTAAATAAATTACAAATATTACCTTCTTATGTGTGGATGGAATGGAAAGCACCCTGCCCAGCAGCATGGGCACAGCCCCTGGGAACCTCCCTTTGCTTCAGTGAGAAGCCTGCCCATAACAAGGAACTACTGCCTTCTGGTAACCAACAAATGTCTCCAAGCCAAATCAAAATTAACTCTTCTGCCCTTTCAGGTTTCTCACTTTCTCCCATTCCTACTGTAATATTAAGCACTACTTACTCTGTAACTGATGTTACGCTTTCCTGACCAGTAGGTATTACTGGATCATCTCTTAATTTATCACTGGGAAGCTGAGGCGGTAAGAATTCTGCATCCTTTTTCTTTGGGACTTTATAATACTTCCAAGTAGTATCAGCTTCATCTTCCTCCAAGTTCACTGCAGTGCCAACATACATTGTGGGCTCTATAACTTCAGGGAATTGAGCTGGGAAAGGCTGGGACAAGCCATCAAGTCTGTCTTCCATCGCTTTTGTAGGAACCAAAGGATCTGGCGTTGGCATCTGATAGAAGTGTTGACTCTGAGGAGTAGAAGGAGCTTTAGACACCCCTTCATCGACTACATCACACGGGTGAGGACTAAGTGGCGGTGGCTGAGGCGAGTTCGCCATTTCAGTATTATGCATTTGAGGAGTCTTTGCTACATCATTAGTTCGGATATTTGAAAACCTCACTTGACTGTCTGGTGCAGTCATCACAAGCCTCTGACTTGCTGAATCTGCCTCCATGGCAACATCATCACTGATAGATACACGATGATGAAAAGGAGTCAGAGGGCGTTTTTGTGGCTTATCCCCTTTGTCTTGCTTCTCATTTGTCTTGTGCTTTGGAGCTGCTTGCTGTTGCTGGCCCACAGGTGGTGCCTGCCCCTGCTGACCTGAATTTCTTGGTTTGAGATTTTTGTGCCTGCAGAATATATTAAAAGAAAAAAAAAAAATAAGGAAGGAAGAAAAAGTGCTTCATATTAATCTTTCAAATATGTCTACCATGGTTTTATCACTAGATAAGAATCAGCTTCTAAGCCATTAAACAGCTGATTGCAAGAAGCCTGAAACTGACCATACTTAAGCAAAACTGCCTCTTCTCAATCATGATTTTATTTGAAAGGCTCAAGAAGCAGGGCAAATTTTAGAATTAAAAAAAAAAATAAATTAAAAAAAACTGTCACAAGGCCAACGTGTATGCAATCCTTGTAACTGAAGGCAGTATTTCTTAACCTGCTTTTGTCAGAAATAGATAACGATATCAAAATCTCCCCAAAGTTACTTAGAGCTTTTGCCAACACTGCTGAATCAGTGCAACAACATAACAGCTAGTTAAGCTACTTCTTGCATTCAAGCATCACCACTGCCTGATGGTGCCGTGCCACTTTTTATGGGTTAAGGAATGGAAAGGGAACATGAAGAATGTAAAAGTCCAGCTGCAGTCCTATAAGGAACTGCATCCTCCAGACATCAGCTTTTGAAGATTCCAGTATTCAGTTTGCAGAGTAATCAGCATATTGATTTAAATCACAGTGTTTAAATGTTTGCATCACCTCAGTCACATTAACATTCTGCACTAAGTACAAAAAGCTGAAACCACTAAAATTAATCATGCTTCCATTTAAACAAATATATTAACAGCCTACGTTATTGCTGGGATCAATAACAATTTTTTCTGAGTTTCAGAGCAAAAGTCATAATAAAAACTGGAAGTTAAATCCAGACTTCCCTCCGCCCTGTGTTTTAAGCCCCCTCCCAGCTCATCCCCCGTGCCTATAATGAAAGTTAGCTCAGTTTCATGTGTTTATACTGTAAGAGCACAGAATTCCTCAAGTAATTAAGCAGGGTTTTTTCCATTGTCATCAAGACTCAATGCCACAATCACCTTGCTTTTGACTAAAGGCTTCTTCCTTCAAGGTTAATGCCACAGCCTCCCACAAGAGATTCTTAATTGCTAATAAATACACGTTTTCTTGTCATTACAGCCCACGAAAGTCTACCTTTATGCCAATGTGAGGAATTCTAGACCAAGACTCTGAAATTGTCAGTGAACTGCTAGCATGTCCACTCGGATCCTTCACACTACAAAAAACTCTGTATATTTTAATGGGCAAAGGTTTGAAGGACTACAGTGACATTTAGTACATTGGGAAATGAGTTTTAATACAGCTTTCAGGCAAGCATCTCTTGTTAAGTATTTCCAAAGCAGGCCTCAAGAGTCCTCTCCCGAGCGCGTCAGTCCTAAGCGTAGGTCTGTACCTTGAGCAATTGCAGCTTGTCCTCTGCGTGGCCTCAACGAAATCCCAGGACGCTACCTTGTCAGCCGTCTCTTCCTCACACAAGCCGTTGGATGTAGCAGAATACTTCCGCCTACAAGTCACAACAGGGGCAGTTATTTGGGAACAACACATGTTCTTTTCTTTCCTTATCCTCTGTCAAACCTCAATAGCAGTTTATAACACAGGATTCAAAGGCAGACTAATAAACAATCCTTTACTAAAGTATTAAATTGAGAAGTAAAGACACCACTAGTTAGGAATAAATTAATTTTAAGATGTTATAAAACTAAGAGAAAATCATATTCTACCAGTAGCCACAGCATCTTTGCCAAAGCCACTTTCAACAGCACATAAACATAAGAAGGTGCATTTTTCAGTTTCACAAAGCAAGTACATACTTGTTCTGTGCTCTGTTCATATTGCATTCTTGCCAAACTCTGTCCACCACTTGGTTGGCGAGTTTTCTAGGTATTTTGCCACCATGATGGCTAGTACTGTCAGAAATGAATCCATCAGAAACAGAGGATAACTTCATCCATTTCTGGGCAGACTGAGCATCAACTGAAAAGCAGTACCAGATAAAAGAAAATAGCATTAGGTATTGAGCTAATATAGTCAGATTCTTTTATTATTTCATACTAATTGGCTCAACACAGGAACATCCAGAGAGGAGAGAGAGTATCTTCTTAACTCAGTGTTAAGGAAAAAAAAAATTAGGTGTAGTAGGTTATTAGAATCTATTTACTACACAAGGGGGAGGCAGGGGGAAAAAAAACACACAACCACCAACAAACCTCACACACAACACATGGTATATATGTCTCTTAAAATGAGGCTACCTATTCTTTATTTTTCCAAAAATTTACTACACAGACCTGAAATAGAGCATCGCTCATACACTAGGAAAACTTTAGTACTGCTACCTGTTAGTAAATTTAACACTATTTAATAGTCCCCTGAAACCTACTTCTTTCAGATCGAATGGAATACCAGTTGCTGCCTCCAAAACAATTTTTGCCATCTCTAATTAGTGTTCTTGTATATATGACAAATATTGGAAAGCACAGATCCTTGTTAAAACAAGGCACACTTACACTTTCTTGAACGCCACACAGAAGGGAAAAGAAGGAGGCTAAATACATTTTTTGGAATAGACCATGTCAAGTCATCTCTAGCAGGGGCAACAGTTCCAAAACACTACAAACTTCCAAAGCTGGGCTCTGCATGCAAAGGTGTTTTGCACAACTGCATATTTTGATCACACTTTAATCATTCTCCTCCTTCACAGATTAGGAGACCACCAAAAACATTTTCCTGTTTTACAGCATAGCAGGAGGAGGAAAAAAAAAAAAAAAAAAAAAAAAAAATAGCAAAATGTTGTCCGCCCGAGAGTTGCATAAGAAGTCATCTAAAGATATCAGCAAGTCACATCCTCCGAGTTAAAATCGCTTTTAGTGCCCACTGCTTGCAGATCAGAGGGCTCACTCACAGCCTCCTGAACTGCAGAGAAGCTTCCTAGGACCGTGACAAAAATGTCACCTCCCTTCATACTGATAGAGGGACAGTGAGGCTTAAAAAGCTTCGCACAGCAAACAAGCTTGACCACAGAAATGTGAAAGAACTAGACAGCGGCACCAGGTACAAAAGCAGCCCACTTGCAAAAATTTTCATGCATTTTACTACGGCAGATACCAATCCCATATTTCTTTAGCTGTGTAACAAGTCAGTTGTACAGAAAACATATAAATCCACCCCAGACACTGCCAGATGCAAGGAAGAAGCCCTAAAAACGATTTCCCACTGGGAAAAGATGTTTTCATTTTACCTGTCTGAACTTCCTCTGGGGATGTTGGCGGAGTCAGAGTCACTGAAGACATGGCAGGATCTCTTGTGGCAGCAGGCACTTGGTGGACACCCAGGCAAGTAGTTGAGCAGTGAGACGTCCCGCCAGCGCTGGGCGCAGGGATGTCCGTCTGAGGAACCAGGACGAAGCAGGCCGGGTAGACCATCCGCACGCCGGCTGCGGGCGGGAAAAACAGCGAGCACTGGGTAAAGGCTGAGCTGGAAGGCTCGGAGGTCTACAACAAATTCTATAAGCTTCCAAAAAAGCATGAGAGAACTAAGCCACACTGTAATATTGTAGCTCCTTTTTCTGTATTGCAACCAAGAAGCAGCCACTGTGATTGCAAGATTTAATACCTGCCTTACACCAAGGCCTACAACACCCTTTCAGGACTACTTCGGCAGTCACTGTGCCAAAAGCTGCTGTCTGCAACAGGAGCCTTTGGACAAAAAGGACTCCTTTCTCACTCTCATCGTTAATTTATGATTTGCTTTGTTCAGAAGATTTGAAAGGAGAGATTAAAAAAGGAGAAAAGTACAAGCAGGCAGAGACTCCACTGGTATCTACATGCTACTACTACTTGCTTCTGTCATTTTATTTTATAAAGAGGATCGAGGACCTATTTTTAGCATCACTTAAAACTGACAAGTGTTCCCATTCCCACCATCATTAGAGTCTCCAGGCATCAGTGCAATAGAAACTTGTATCACTTATTACACAGCTATGACGACATCAGTTAGCAAAGCAAAGGTCAGTACCCAGCAGCAGAAGAACAGACTACCGTGTCCCAGAGGCTTAGATTTTAGGCAACAGTAGCAGATAAATGCAGCGCCTCAGCACTTTAAATTCTCCAGGACTGTGGTTTTGAAGAAAACCCTGAAAGGCTCGGCTTTCTGTTTGAATTTGCACAGAAATCCAAAGAGCACAATATGCTTTTGATGCATCTCAGATGTCAACAGTAACAGTGTAGTCTTCTTTTTTTTTTTTTTTTTTTTAAATCTCCCCCTCTCTTTTTAATGATAGTCCTCTCAGAACCCATTAAGAAAAGTTCCTCCTAATAGGTCTGCAAAACTCATTTTAAGCAGCCACTATTTTTAAGATAGGGAAACAAGAGATCAGCAGCAGTTGCAAAAACTGCTTAAAACTGTTTAACTGTTTAAATTTTTGAATGCCGAAGTGAAGACCTAACCACACCTTTTATTTAATTAAAAGGTAATCAGACCACTCACCAACAAGGACCTCCACGGCAGCTAAAGAATCATCCTCCCAGTCCATTTCTTCTTGTTTTTCCTCAGATCCCTCCTTCAAGTTAGATGTGACAGGATAGAATTGTTTCCATTCACCAATAAGCTTTTTTGTTGATGAATCAGAAAGCTTAAAAGATTGCCCTGTGAGTGTGCCATTTAATCCAAAGGGACTTAGAATAACTGAAAAGACAAATACAAATACATTAGAGACTACATTTAACCAAACTCTTCTCTTCCACACTGAAAAAATAAATAAATCACTGTTATTTCAAMCACTGTCCTGAACAAATAAGCCACCTACACCGATGTCAGAATGCACCTTGATCACATTTTACTACCCTGAACCTCAAGCTGTTGATAGCAGGTATGTATTGTTAAATGTATATGCTCTGCAAAAGCCAAGATACCACAGTAACAATTACTAAATCATTTGTTAATTAACTAAGCAAATAATGAGCAAATTTTCATTCTGGTTACCAATGAACAGGTGTACAGCTGGGATAAAGAAACACCATTGCAAATTCTGACGGAGTTAAGGTGTTTCCCCATCCTCTCCCTCTGTTGTACAGTTACAGCTGCAGTGTAGGCACCAGGAAGCGAGCTCCTTCATGTTTAGTCTTGTCCATGCTAGGACAGCCCAGCTGCTGCTAAATTGCATTCAAAGCAAGCAAGTTTGAGCACTGAGCATTAATAATCAGCGTGTAGTCATGCTGGAGAACCCATTTCTGTGGCCAACTCGGGTGTGTGCAAGTCGCACAATGACCAAAGAGCCATCACCCCAAGCGGACTCCGGCCCATCACTCCCTTGGCTTCGAGAGGAACCAAAGGAATTTACAGGCAAGGAAGGGCCAAATAAAAAGGGAAAGGGGAGCCAACAGGTTAAGTATTCACATTAGAAACGGTTTTCTAAAAGAGCTGTTAAGGAAGATAGGTGAGGGTTAAAAAGGACATTGAAAACACTATTAAGAAAGTAAAATATTTTAAGTCACCAACTGGCCAGTACTTGGAAATTAGTTTATTCTGTCAAGAAGAAACAAGGCTATAGTGCCAGAGAGTAACATTGACCTCAGGCTGCAGGAGATTTGAGACACCAGCTGGTTTGCGGCTGGCTGTGTTCAACACAGGGCAAGTTTGAGTAGAACAGTTAACCAGCACAGAAAGGATTACCTCCACGCCCCACTTCCAGGCTTCGCTTTAAGTCCCGTTCTGATAAGATTGATTACATTTAGTACTTAAATTGACAGGTAAGACCTACCTTGAAAAGGGCTGTTTGACTGCTGGGCGAGAGTGAGGTGTTCTTCACTAAGCAGGTACACAGGTTGATGCTGGCTGATTTCCACACTGGTGCAAACGTTGCTGTCTCCATGTAGGAAGAAGGTGAAGGAGCAGGACAGGTGCTCACTAGGGAAAGAACATGGAGGGAGAGAAGGAAAAAAAAGTTTATCACTCAAAAATTGATAAGTTGATGATAACCTTGCTAGTTTGAAATTGTTTCCTGCCAAAATATTTGTTAATAAGTCCTCAAAAAATACTCTTCTGTCTAAATAACAAACAAATATTAAATCTACATTTCCTTACCACATCTACAAAGTACTCCAGCATTTGAGTCAAGGACAAAACCTGATCAGGTAAAAAGCCAGAGACACTAAGTGTCCAGTCTCTTTAGACTAGGATTTTACGTTTTGAAGTCTAGAGGAAATTGCAGGTCAATTTAAAGAAAGCAAACTGTAATTATAAACATCTGCAAGTACCTCTGTCAAAGCAGTCCATGATGGATCCAAATGATTTGGATGTTTTATACAAAATATATTCTATTAATTTTAAACAAGGGGCAGGAAGAGAAGAGGAAGTCAAGGAAAACAGAAAGCTTCAGATTCCTGCCAAGCCACACGAAAAACACTTCTTCATACCCCATTCCACCTAAGTACATTACCTCTTATTTATTTAAAGGAACTTGTACAGGCTTGGCAATTCTGAGCTATATTAGCTCCAAACTTCCTCAAGTGTCTGCCAGACCAAAAAGACTCCCACAGGAAAAGGACAGATGTTTAAGAGCAAGAAGATGTTATTTACAAGGGACATTTAATTAAGTCCACCAAAACATTTGAGTAATAGAGTCAAGGAAAACCTTAGAAAGTACTTAATAGACTACCGAATAGAAAATAACTCCTTTTCCATATGAAAAACAGTATCAGGCACCTGCTTGGTCTCATTAAAACAAAAGAAAAAAAGTGGAAAATGGAAAACAAGTTAACCAAAGTGAGGCGAAATTGCAGGTACTAGTGCATTGCAACAAGGTGGAATGGAAACATCCCTCCACGAGCGACGGTCAGCAACACCACTGTTTTTCCAAGAAAGAAAATGAGACCCCATGAACTAAGAAGAGCAGGATGGTGCACATGCTCTCCTATGAAAGGCCTGTCTTTAGTAGGCTGCAGAACGAGAACCCAAGGGGGATTTTGTGTCCCTGAAAAAGACACAAAGAGGCCTCGGGGCCACCAAAGCACTGGCACACACCAGGCATCCAGACAACCCCATTAACCCTACTAAACCCCCAGGTACAGCTGCATTTTTAATGCATTTTTAAATGCCATTATCCACTGGGATGCAGAGAGTAGGGCAAGCAAATTGAGGGCGGTGTCTGGACTGCAGGAACCTGGAGTTTTCCAGACCTCAGCTCACCCCAAGGACTCCAAGAACAGCCCCCAGGGTGGCTTCTCACAAGCAGAGGGAGCAGGAAGCCGGGCTGCAGCGTCACCCGTAAGGCTTCAGTGCCAACAGATTTACATTAGGTAACTAAAACACTTTAAGCAAGTGGAGCCCCATTCCGGGCTGCAATCCCAAGGAAGTTGTTTCCAAAGTCCAGCGATGACCGAGTGAAGCCTCTTGGTGCTGAGCGGTTCGAGTGAAGTCAAGAGTCCCATGGTGAGCAAACAGCACCGAGTTCCAGGGCACAAATCTGATTAAACTTTAATCTTTATGCAAACAGTCCAAGGAAGATCTTGTCAAACTAAATTTTATCTTAAAACCATATAGGACTCTTAAGGAGAAATACTGGGTAGTGGTGTTTGTCCAGAGTGACCGGCAGCAATTTAGAAGCTCAACAGAGATGAGGCCAAGTTTGAAAGCAAGAGCACACATTCATTGGGCACATTGTAAATGTGATTTTGCTACGTCTCGTGTAAACACAGGATTACTGTCCCCATGAAGGATGGCCATTTGGATTCTGATTGGGAAGTATTCAGATAAACCAAGATAAAGGAAAGCATCAGCCTTATAACACAAGTATTTCAATTAGATACAGTGCAAAACTAGACCTAAATAGCAAGGAAAACTCAAGGTTATCATGCAAAATCCAAAATAATAAATAACTGCAGGGCAGAGAGAAAGGGGCTCATCTCCCCCACTCAAGAGGGCAGAAGTTTCAATAAATAAATAAATAATAAAAAGCGAGTAGTCATTGCTGCCACTGACATCATTCAAACAGCTTTGGCGCAAAAGCTGCAAGCAGATCCACTCTGATACAAGTAATTCTAGCAAATCCAAACATTGTAAAGATTTTCACTAAGTCTGGTTATTAATTGTTCACTAAATCTGCTTATTAATTTAAGCATTAGATAGCAAAATCACACCACCTTAGTTTTTTTGTTGGTGGTGGTGTTTTTTTTTTTTTTTTGGGGGGGGGGGTATTTTCAGCAGTGCATCTCTTTAAGAGATTCTTTAAAAATGGTGCTATTTTAAGCATCCTTCAGCCCTCCCAATATTCCATGAACATACATCTGTGTGGACAAGATTTCTGATTCCCTCAGATTTAATCTGCTCCCTCACCTAAATCACAAATGGATATAGATGGAGCTAATGCAATTCCTACTCCTACCTTTGTAAGGGAAACTGAAGGGAAGGAGGAGAAAACACTAAAATTTACATATGCATGAAGCATCTACAGCTCCATTAGCAAATCTGAAAATCTCCTTGATAGAAAGGTAATTAGGCCCATGTTTTTCCTCCACGTTAGTCCTTATATGGAGCTTTATACCTTCAAAATGCTTCACAAACATTAGCTGCATTAGACCCTCACTAATCCACACTTCACTAGATTGCACACTTCAGATCTGCCCCACACTCGGGCTGAAAGGCAAGGACATGGCAACGCGAGGAGCAACAGGAAGTCTGCAATTACAACACCCTAGAGCACATTTAACAGTAAATTGATAAAGCATCCAGATTTCATAGATAAATTAGAAGCCTTTGTATTCCTGTGTTTTCATAATTACAATCACTTTTTTTCTTCCTAGGTTGTCTTTTCAAGTCTAGTTCTAGACTGGTTCTCTAGAGATGAACCAGTCCAACTGCCCTGCTCTGATAGGGACACCCAGGTATTCTCACTAACCAAACACTCTATTCCCATCTGCTATGTGAGGAAAAGGAACATTGCAGAACTACCTTCCCAGACCTACTGGCCATCAAACCTCGGGCTGTCCCCCTTCCTTTGCAGGGCTGCACCTTGCTGAGGATCACAAACCCACCCGCTGCAGTTTCAACCCATTCATTAATGTGCTGCTTTATTCTGGAGTGCTACAAAGCATCGGCCAAGAGCGGGGGACTCGCTGCCCCAGCCCAGGCTGCTCTGGAGGATTTTGATGGAGAATCCGTCTCTCATGAGTCACTGGCAGCAGCCACCGTCAGCAGCAATTGACCTGCCGGCTCCAGGCTGATGCATCAGAGTTGCCTAAATGGCAGCATCTCCAAATGGCTTTTCTTCACTATATAATTTAGCCAGACTACTTCAGTAGTCAAAAAAAAAAAAAAAAAAAAAAAAAAGTATCAAAGAGCTTTCTTTAAAAAGGTGACATTTGCTTTCTACAGTTAGCTTGAGAGCTGGAGAACACGTTCTTACAAGGAAATAGATTCATTTGGAAAGCATAAGTTTAAATAGAAAACAGGAGTTTTGGGATGACAGACGCCCCACAAAGCCCTGAAGAAACGTCACATCCAGCCTTAGCAGTTTGAGGTGAAGCAGCCAGCACAGAGGGGACAAAGCCCAGAAGCGTCAGAGGACGCGAGTCGAGAGGAATTACCCGCCTGACCATCGCCCAGCGTTGCTGCTGCGTCCTCCAGCCTGCGCTGGGCCGCACGAGGCGCTTTGCTCGGCATCTGCCAACCCTCAAGGCTTCTCATCGCGGAGAGGAAAGAGACAGGAAAGAAGCGACTCCCTCAAGCCCTCCCATCTCCCACCTTCTCTTTGCAAGCGCTGGCTCAGAGCGGCTCGCGGCGAGTCCCCGTCAGCCACGCGCAGGCAGAGCGCTAAGGGAGCGGAGCTTCCTCTGCAGCCGCCTTCCCACCTACGCCGCTTCACACCCAGCCCGACTCGACAGGGCATTTCCCATCCCGTTCGCCAGGACACATCCCTATCTGAGGAAATCCACCACCTTAGTTCTGACCAGAAACTACCGAACCAGGGACTATTCTAAACAAAATGTGAAAACAAGTGTTATATTAAAGCAGCACCAAAAAAAAAAAAAGCCAGGAAAAACAAATAAACAAAATCCTTAGTTTTTATTTCTTTGGTCTCTCATTTCTTTTTTTAAAAATAAATAAAAGCCAAGGGTGGTGCACAAATTGTTTTAATTATGAAATACTTTGGGTTTTGGGGGTGGGGAGGGATGGATTTGTTGTTTTGTTTTGAGTGTGGAGGGAAGACAGGATGGGAGAAACTAGTAGCCAGTTCTCTAGGAAGAAAACACATGTATTCATTATCTGGCAGTGCTACTTTCCATGATAAGAGATTCAATCATCATTAATCAATTCACAAACATGCTTTTCTTGCCCTTGGCTACAAGTTTTCCTGTAGCATCAGGGCTTGTATCAGCCCCTATCACAAGGTCTGCGCTTCCTATCAGACACAATGGCATTAATATCCTTTATGTGAAAACTCCAATCTGAGCACAACTGCACCCATATTTTCTAATACATTACATACGCTGAATTCTACAGAAATAACAACATCCCAAAATATAAACACTTCTCTAACTACTGACTACAAGACGGAACAGCAGACATTTTTCTAAGCATCTCTTTCAGCAACTCCCTATGGTCATGAAGGTAAATACAGCAGAAAGCCGATTTTGATGATAACACAAAGCAAAAAACATAGCTAATAGCAAAGGAGAAAAGAAAGAAATTTCCAGTTCAAAGCACATCACTAATGACTACTGTCAAAGGCTCTCCAAATATTTTTCACATAGCTAAGGATGTTTTGGTTTTAGCTAGACTTGTAAGTTAAAATATTTGTTTATTCCATAACTACGTTGTGTATACTAAATTAAATACAGATGTAATAAGTGACCTTTGTTCCAGAATTTAGTAAGTCATATTCACCTCAAAGGCTTCCACATTTTTAAAGACTTCATTATTAACAGGCTTAGCTTTCCCCATTAAAAAAAAAAAAAAAAAAAGGGTTTGAAACAAATCAAGGATTTGATTTTTGCATTCTATTGACTAAAAATATAGCATGACTTCTTACCTAGAAGAAATGATTTTTTTAAGGCAGTGCAACTGGAACTTTATATACAGATATATTAATACATACAAACACACAGTATTTTCCCAGATACAGTAATTTAAGCAACACTACAAAGAGTTTGCTCTTGTTTCTGTTTTTCAGAACCTAAATCAAGATTTAAAAGTTGCTGTCATATTTTATATCCTTTAATTATTCAGAATGCAAATCCCAATTATCTGAACTTGACTTTGACAATGGAATGTCCATATGTTATAAAGAATAAAATAACCCAGCATATTTGCAAAACAATAGCATCTAGATGTTACTCCATTTGAACAGTAATGTCAGCTTTCAAGTTGTACCATTCCAAAACAATTACAAAAACGTTAAGCCAGATATTTGCTTTCAAAGTTGAAAATTAAAATACAGTCTATGTGTTTCTTTTAACAAGATATGAAGTATCTATGTGCTTTTGTATTACCCTATTGCTCAGTGAACAGAAAGCACAGATTCATTTTCGAAAGCCAGAAATCCAGAGTGATGCCATTTTTTCATTTTTCTCGATGCACCAACTAGCGTTGTAACTTATGCTAAATAAGAGAAAACTGCTTTGTGATGTAAAGTGCTAAATTTGTCTGCTAGTAGTCTCTGTAGCAACCCAATATTCCAAAGAGACAATCATGTGATCAATGCTCTCAGCTCCTGCTGTTTATCCTGCACTGTCCTACTTACAGCAGCTCTCAATTCCAGCTGTCTACAGCACAAGGAAAAACATCACCTGCTCTCCCGCCGGTACGCGATGCCAGAACAGCCTCATTAGAGCTGTTGTAGAGAAAAAAAGTTGACATTGTTTGATTTAAAGACTAATATAGGAGGGAATTTACACAGCAAGAAGAGTAGAACTGACTTAATAGATTACAGAAATATCTCAACAGCATAGAGGAAGAGCCATTTGGTTTCTGCACTTAAGGTTTCAAATTAATTATATAAAGGCAAAACCTGTAGCTACATGTTGTTCTTGTTTAGTTAGTTAACTCTCTTAAGGATAAAGAATTTTGAGCCTTAAGACCCCGGAATCTCCTCCCATTCTGTTCCTTAAAACCACCAGGGCACAAATCCGGAGACAGCACAAAACCCAGTCTAGTCTATTAAGAGACCAGCAAGCAGGAAACAGCAGAGGCAGCCAAACATGGGGATGGAGCAGGAACAGGGGCTCAAAACCTAAAGTTTAATATTCCTGTGTCTCAAGGGCAGTCCAGATCAACAGCACATCTCCTTCAGAATAACTGAAGCAGGTTATGAACATAAACATTTCTAAGGTAAGCAGAACAATTTCATCGTCCCAGCTGCAGAGGGGAAATCAGACATCTCGAAGCCTCGGCCACTCGAGGTGCAGAGATGTCAACACCCTTGCACTGATAAGCACATCTCCAAAATGCAATATTACATCTGCAACGGCTTACAAAGGAGAAAAAAAAAAAAGAGTCAAATTTATACCTAAAGTTTTCTTCAGCAGCCATTTCCCATGAAGTCATATACTTATTATTTACATCAGTTAGATAAAGTAGTAATTCCATGGAAAAATAAAACAAATTTAGGTTGGCATCAAGCCTTCCTGCATCCAGGCTAAGGTTAAACAGCACTACCTGCCAAACTTGCGCAGCGAGTTTTATTTTGTAAGCTGCGATAAGCTTATCATCATTTTCCAAGCTTTTTTTCCCTTTTCTTTTTTAAGCAAACATGTGAGACACCAATTCTGGTTTGCCACCCTGTGCAACTCGTTATATTATTTCCTATTTACAAGTAACCATACAAGGAATGCAGTAGTTCTTAGTATGCTGAGTTTCCACTTGTGTATTAGATCATCACACTGGGTCGGGATTACTCAATTATCTGCTTACTAATTGCTTAAAAACACACACACATCACTTTGCTATTTTTTTCTTAGTTAACATTTCAGCGGATGTGCTCCATATAAGCACTTTGTGCTTTTGTTTTCATTATAATCATTCAATTTGATCTTCATCAAGGAATCAGATCTAGAGTACTGTTTAACCTAGCAAGTTTCCTAGTTCTATTTACTCGAGGCAAGAGGAAAAGCCTCATCCAAAGGCTGCTCCTTGAGCAGTCTAACCAGAAGAGGGACAGGCAGATGGATGCAGCAATTCACAATCTTTGTCTTTTATGTTTCAAGCATGGATTTACAAATTAAAGCATACGCAACCATGCCTGTGAACACAACAACACAACTGCCAGAGGGTGGAAAGCAGAAAACAACAACAAAAAATTCTTGTTTGTTAGATCTTGTAAATCTATATGTAGTCATTTAAAGCACACTACTGAGATTCGGTAATCCACCTTGCTTTATTTAAGTGATTGAAAAGAATCACAAAGCTCAGAAGCTCCAAGCTCTGTTACAACTAAGGTCATTAGCAAAACATCCTATTTGGTCTTTTATTCCTCATCTCCCTGCTGATCCCCTCAGCCATTCCCAGGACTCTGGAAATCACCCACCTATTAACAAAAGAAACTTGGGCTCTTTGCTACTCCAATCCCTCCTTCCCATCTGCCCAGGGAAGTGGGACTGGTGCGTCAGGCATTTCCCAGGGCCAGATAATCACGACCTGTTCTAACAGATCCAATTTTGCCAAATTCAGCAGCCTTGCTTTCCTTGGAAGAGGTTTCAGCCTGCACAGAGGAGAGGAGCAGCCCAGGCCACCCTGTCACCATGCTGTGTGTGTGGCTGTGACACACTCCTAATTTTAAATGAGATTAAACAATAGTAATTTCATAGATTACCTTAAGGCTCACATAAATATTACTAAGCAGTGAACACCTAAAACCACATCATTCCTATCTCCTTGATCATTTATTCACGTGCCACCGTGGCATCAATTTACAAACACTAACGACTTTATTCTTAAAAATAGAACACGCTACACAATGATGAAAAAGGGCTTTTAAAATAGATCCTTCTACAGGCAGAAGAGAGACATAGCAACAGAAAGGAAGGCACAGTTGCCTGAGGATGTGTCATCTCAGCCAACCACCTACCAGAAATCACACCCTTATGTCACGGATCTCCCACCTGCCGCATCCCATGCGGAGGGAGCGATTGCAGCAGGGCATGGAGCAGCAGGAAGAGGTTCAGCTCCTGGAGCAGAAAAGCGCTACATGATCCACGCCTATGGTCGGGATACCAGGTAACAAAACCCGTTGCATACCATGGAAATATATTTGAAAATAAAATGCAGAAGAATAAGCTGGAATCGGCTCCTAGCAAAAGGACTAACTCTACCTGTGTGCTGGTCAAAGGGAAAGGAAGTGAGATCAACTATAACCCCGGGATGTACATGGAAGAAGCTATTTCCACAATCAACAGCACTTTCCACTCGGCATCTAAAAGCTTTACAGTATGAAGTTTGACAGCAAACACAACCAGCCTTACCTAACGCTGCAGTTCTAATACGCAGAAAACAAACCTACACAGTCGCCAGCCAAGCCCCAAGGTACAGGGGCGTATCAACAATGATCCGAAGCAGATTGGTAGCAGATGTACGTCTTACCCAATGATTAAAAAAAACCCCAAGCACTTTAAATTATATAGGCTTGGGAATTTTATACTAAGGATTTCTGAATGCAAGTGCAAAAAGCACACCCCAAAGAGCAAAACATAAGTTATGACAGGCATGGACATCAGTATGGAAAGACATCAATGACCAGGTCCAACCTGAAGCAAGGCAACATTTCCTCAGGTGCAGCAGCAAGTGCGGCTTCCTTTTCTTGGGAATGTGCGCTTTTCTCCTGTATTTCCCCACCATCCAATAAATTTTACAAGAAGCAAAGGAACAAAAATACTCCATCATACCCCGAAATTATCATAAGGTAACTAATTTTTTTCCTTTAAAAAAAGCATAAATTTAACCAACACAATCACTATATAGAAATACATATATATCTATACACACTCATACACACACCGCCTTCCTCAGCAGATGTAGTGTTCCCTGCACCAGATGTGACATCCACGGCATTCAGCACCACTTTTCTCAAAAACAAAGGGGGACAACTGCACACAAATACACACCCCTCTAACAGAGGAGGAAAACAGACCACTTCTTTTGCACCAAAAACTACATGACATGTTTAAGATTAGCATCATGAATATTACAACTCCTACTTGAAAGATGGAGAAAACTCTAAAAAGACAAAAGCACAACCTCAAAACCCTCTGACTGTTATGATATGATTTGTGTAAAATGTGCAGAATTGTATTTTTATACAGATCTCTCTCATCATTCTACATATTTCCCACTAAATGAAGCCTACTAATGACGTGTGCCTCCTTCAGATATTATTTTCATTACGCTGGATGAACTTCTGGCCTTCTTAAAAAAAATTACAGAGTATCCAAATTAAACAAATACTGCTATTATATTTTTAAAAGCTTGCATCAGTTTGAAAAGCTGCTGCAAAAGAGGTTTGCAAAATTACTGCAAGAGATGCCTTAACTAATGCCAGCTTCAAAGAGCTATTTGGAAAACCAGTTTCCCAAATGAGATGAGCCGGACTGTGCCAAGAAAATATTGGCCTAAACAGTTAAAAGTAAACTCCTTACTATTGACTTATAGCACTGATCGCCAATAGACAGAAGAAATAGATGGAGAAGGGCACCCCAGAGAGGAGACATTTGCCCTGACTAGGGTGGAAAAAGAGATGCCTAGAAATCAAGGACAAGTTTATACATAAATTAAAAGCAGCAGTTCACAGCTACTAATACAAACACATACAAACATTTGCTTCTGCTCCTTTTTTTACTCCAAAACAGCTCTAATTCTCTTTCAAGTTTAAATTTATTGCAGAAGATGCCAACAAAGGCCAACTCCACACCCAAACAGCAAAGCCACTGATCTCAAAATTTCCTGCATGCAAGATTTAACACACACAGCAAAACACCCACACACAGGAGGGAGGGGGAGAAGGAAAAAAATAAAGAGAGGGAAAAAAAAAATCCACCCTCTAAGCTTTAAATTACTTCAGATTTTAAAAGCTGATTTGGGAATAGCAATTAAACTTGTTCCAGCTAACCCAGTTTTTACTCATTTTGTTATTTATCACTAGGCAACATAGACCATGTCAAACGCGTTAGAACCATGAGAAGAAGTCTTGCCAACGTAGACCAAAAATCTTCTCCTCCTCTTCAGTACGGGGGCCATATGTATCCTTCCAAGAGCCTTCCTCTTGACCAGCAGCTGGCATTACAAATCTTCCTAAAGTCTCCCATAAGATGCAATTTGCCCAGACCCTACCTGCTGCCTCTAAAGTGCTCCCTCGATCCCGATTGCTCAACAAATGATTTTTTTTAGTAATGTTACCAAAACAGAAATAGTCTCAGCCGTTATATGGCTAGGTCTGTACCAGGTAGCATGGACAGTTATTCTAGTCTTTCTTAAAGGCCCTAGATTCTTTTCAGCATCTCTCAGCCTACATATGAGCAAACACTAGTAGAGAAGATACCTCCTATTGCTTTCAATATCACTTTCTCTCTTCCTGAGGAAGTTTTGAAGAACCCCAGAAAAGCAGAAAACAAGGAAGATCAAAGACTGAGGAACCCAAACAAACCATAAGCAGAGTGCTCTTAATTAGATGCTTCTTCTAGAATAAGGCTTAAATAAACTCTACAACTTATTTAATAAGACAAAATACTTACCTTTTGTTTATAGGTTTTTCGTCTTTCTCATAAGGCTTCACAAACCATTTCCCGATGCGTACAAAGTTCCGATTCATTAAGCACCTCTCCAGAAGGTTATGAACGGCTTTGAAAAGCAGAGTGCGACATTCATAAGAAAGTCCATTCTCCCAAACACCATCTTCTTCTTCTACAATGCAAAGGAAAAAAAATATATTGAGTTCCATCCTTTTATTTCATCTACCAGACATATTACAACATCCTTTCCTCCCTCATGAGCTGAAAACATTCATAGCCTCTTTTGTAACCAAATAATAACAACAATCCTTTAACACCCTGAAAAGATAGTTTAGAACTACGTTTAAAAAATAATTTGCCCAAGGCTAGATTTTTAATTCATCTGAATATTATTAACTACCAAAGAGAGTTGAACACAGTTGATTAACTGACCTTTAATGTTTATCAGTTTGCTGATGAGGAAGAAAAAAAAGCCTGATTATACTCCAGAATACTCATACAACTATATATTATATGTATAATCAAAACAAAAAAATAAAGATGTTAGAACAGGTTAGCCCTACTTTCTGTTTAACCATAGAGTAGATTAACCATAGCCAATCATCCTGGCTCAAATAAATGTTTAAAAGTAGTTTACTGACCCCAGGAATAAACATACTAGTCCAGAGAATTTCAGACAGCTATGTTACGTGAGAAAAACAAATGAGGGGCATTAAACTTCATGTAACATCTCATAGTATATAAACTCATTTGCAGCAACATATAACATAGAGCACAACATAAGAAATCTCAAGATTTTGTCCTCAAATTACTGAGGGTCAGTTCTTATCTTTATGCCTGCAACTCCCCAGAATACTGTGCTTTACATTTCCTTAAGCATCTGCCACTGGACACCTTGGACTAACCTAGCAGAGCTGCACTGTCTTTGCTTTCATACTTCAGGTTGCAGCAGACACTAAAAGACCGTCTGACACAGATAAGGAGGCATATTTTTACTTCAGTCTCTGGATAGTCATGGAATAATTTAGGTTGGAAGGGACCTCTGGAGGTCATCAGCTCCAGCCTCCACTCAGAGTTCAAGTTGCTCGTATCTCATGGCCACTGTGCCTCATGCTCTACACACATCCAAGGAGAGGTTTGTATTCAGATTTAAACACATGGAACCACTCTTGGAATAGAGATCTGTCTGTTCACCTCTCCTTCACAAAGGATTTTGGTTCAAATAGCTTTCCATTGGTTTGCTCAATGGACAGAAAAATCTTAGTAATGCAGCCAAGTCCTTGCATTTTAAATCCTCCTTTGAAATAAGTCCCTTCACCTTTATCTGGAAGCCACTTAGAAGCTTAAAAGGTTGCAACAGTATTAACTAAAGTCTCAATATCCTTAAATTAGAGAGCATGCAGAAAACTATATACAAGTTTTATAAAAAAAATCTTTAGATTGTAACAATAAGCAAAATTTAAGAGAAAGTAGTTTCAAAACACTATTGCAACCACAACAGGGGGCCATATCTGTAACTTACAATACTGTACGTAAGCATATTACACGTCTTCAGGTCAGTACTAAGAGCTAAAGAATTCTCCAAGGCGGGGGGGGGAGTAAAAAGACCTGTCCCATAATTTAAAAGTGAAGAGATGCACATCACTATAGACAAACAGTTACTCAAGATCATTTTCTGGTAAAGACAAGGCAGCACAGGAACTGTATTTCCCAAATAAAAGGTTTCCCAATGACTTTCATCTCTATTATCATTTTAGCACAGAAGTTCAGTTATAACTTGCTGAGTCAGGGGGTTAATTTTTGGTTGTTTAATTTATATTCTTTTTAATCACACAGCTACAAAATAATACAGTAGCCTGCTAAAGAAACATCGTACAAGCAACTTGTAACAAAAAGCCACAAAGGTTCAAAGTCAAAGGGCATAAAAGGTCCGTGCCAAAAGGACACATTTTTCCCGAGCGCAGATTTGTGGACATACACAAATGAGCAACCCTCTGCTACGGGCGGCTTTGCTGCTCAGCACATACTGCTCAACTAGTGGCAAACAAGCAGCTCAATAGAGCAAACATTAACTACAAAGCTTAATTATATTGGACTTTAACTGCACTATAAACTCCACACCATTTCAAAGGTTAAATAGTTGGCTTCTCAATGACTCTTGTAACTTAAAATATTGTCCCAAGAACATCTCCTATATGCAATTACATATTATAAGAGGAAATAGAGCTATTTCCAGTCTTTATGCCTAATTTTGTTTTGGCATATTAGAGCATCAACAGAGAGGAAGATGCTCAAGTCACAACTATAGAGAAGTGTAATTCAGGGCTGGTGTTTGATGGTCAGACTGGACACCAAGGAGAGGCTTCCACTTCCTGAAGGCTCTTCCAAGAGCTAGGTACCCCATTCAACGTAAGCAGTTAAGCTGATGACAAGGTTATCAACAAAATTTACATGCAAGAACTCACCAGAGGACTGTTCCAGCTGTAAATTAAGAGAGTTCCGAGAGCTTTTCATAATTATGAGCATTTTATGTGGGAAAGTGGAAGATATTAGAAGGAATTTACTATTAAAATCTCTACTATTTAAAAAGACAGCATGCTATCAACATGCGTACTGATAGAAAGAATGCCCTGGTATCCAGGATAAGACTACCTGCTTAAAAAAAAGAGAATCTAATAAAAAAAAAAAAAAAAAAAAAAAAAAAAAAAAAAAAAGGTTAAATGAAAAGACAGCTAGAGATTCTCTCATTTCAGAACATTATTCAAATTCATGCAAATAGCAGAAATAAATAAGTGCTCTGGGACCTTTTGAAGTCTATGTAGTTCTTCTCCCTTTCTCGATTGGGGGATGGAAGGAGCAAATTATGACATCTGCTCACAGGTCTCATCTATCTTTTTATTTCACTCAAATTATTTTCTCTCAACATCAAAAAAACCTCTTACTTAATAGAAATTGTACAAAGCATACTATTAAAAGAGGAGGAAGAGGAAGAGATACTTTTGTCTTCAAAGATTTCTTAAACTGAATAATCCTAAGTGTTCACCCTGATGGTGACAGGGGAACAAAAAAGTTTCTTACTTATTTTAAGGTGTTAAGTTATAATTTTACTTCACATTAGTGCTCTGGCAACTTGGACATTACAAATATTCTCACTAGTTCTTTTAGCTATCCAAACTGCTCTATTCTTTCATATACTTCTATCATACATAAATACACACAATTATATAATATTTTATAAATAATTTGTCAGACACACGCACATTCCAGTATAATGGGTTATATTCTATCTCTCTTTAGACCAAATACTAAGTGGTGAATTTTCCTTAAGTGAAGCTAACAAGTATCCAGAAATAAGGATTTGGGGAGGAAAACAATGATAAGGAAAATGTAACTCCTATGCTACAAAAATGTCACTTTTTCCTCAGTTAACTCCTTTTTGATATCACACCATCTAAAATTAATGAAACGATTTTAGAACGCTAATTTGCTTTCATTATTCTGTCCTACTTCTTTACATTCTTCATACAGTTCACCCGAAACAACAGTAGACTTCACTTATGCCCCTTTCCTTTTCACAGGTGCTCTTAGAAAAGCACAGTGCAAGAAAAGTTTGGAAGCATGATCTGCATGCCAAGGTCCTGCCATTTCACCAAATTCTGCATTACATTTTTTTTGTAAGTGTGCACCTATGCTTGCTTTTATATATACGTAAACAAGATAATCAGTATCCTTCAGTAGTTGTTAGCTTTTTTAAAGTGCACTTTAACAAGTAGTTACCAAGTAATAAATGTTCATAATGTTTTCTTATTATATATGTAGGAACACAGGTATCTGCCAGAGAAAATGGACACTGGGTGCAATAAAAAAACTAAAACAACAACAGACATTATTTTCCTTGGAGTTAAATGGTCTTGAGAAGTAAATGGTGTTAAAGAAAATGAAAATGCAGGCAAATTTTCAAAGTTAACTTTGTGGTCTACTTGCAACTGGCTACTTTTTTTTTTTTTTTTTTTTAAGAACTCTCCCTACATTAACAGCTTTACATTCCAGTCTCTATCGTATTAGGAGAAATGAAACCCCTAATGCTGACAACAGCGCAAATCAACCGATTCAGGTTTGTTTCAGGACAAAGACATAACCTATGGAGAACTATCCAACCATCTCTGCTGCTGTGGCTGTTGCCATTTTTTACCATACAGAATCAATAGATACGTATCAACATACAGACCTTCCTCCTTAAAATCTTGCTGCAGGCCCAGAATGAGAACCGAAATTGTTCAGCAAACAAGAATGATTAATTTTATATATGACAGGTACATGAAAACTGCTTAATTTTTAAAGCAAATTACAAAGAGTTAATAGCAGAAGGAAAAACCCACACCTTAAACCTCACCATTTAAGAGATGCAATTTGAAGGTCAAAGGCATATGGGAGCATTCCCCTATCCAAGCATTAATCAAATTGTAACCGTTTCCATCAAATTACCTCTTGTGCATAATTCATACCCAACTGTTATCATGTTTCAAACTACCCACAGCTGCTTAAAATACGTATACACACACAGGGAGGGAGGGAGGGAGAGAGAGAGAGAGAGAATCACTTTAAAACACAGGAGAACCCCTCTCTAATAAAACTGCTGTTGACTAGACTGTCAAGAGACCACTGTGTTTAGAAATGGGAAGAAATGTCCTACTTTACGCTTTGAGTTGCAGGAATTACTATTACCAAGCCTCACTGTCACAACATAAACATAAACTTTGAAGTTGCTGGAGGATAAAATAATATTTTTATAGCTTCTGTCTGCCTCTAGCTACATTAGGAAAGGAACAGACTATATTATATACAATAAATAGTTTTCTGGGGGGAAAAAAAAAAAAAAAACATGATTTAGTGAAGTCAATATTATTGATCAATCAGCACCTCCAAACAAGTCTCCTTTTGACACGGCCTCAGGCAACAACAAGCCCTGGCCATCAGCAAGGTAGTTATCCAAGGCTCAATATGGGAATTCAGATATAGCCAGTAGCAGACATTCAGAAGCATCTCTGGGGCAAAGATTGAACTTTTAAAGTGCACAGGGTGAAGATATAACTATATACAGAGTTTTTTTTTCCCCTTAATCTGATATGCATAAATGCACACCACAAAACTATTCCCTTTTGAAGTGATCTTGGAAATGGGCTTCATAGAGGACAAAGACATTCTTGAAGGCTGCCATACTTCAAATCCCTCAGGGCTGATGACCAAGATCTGTTCCAGGCAATGAGTGCCTATTATTCCCTCAAACTACAACTCACAGTTGATCAAAAACTGTCAGAATATTAATCTCTCTTTAACAGGCATGGTTTCCTACCAAACAAAGCCAGAATCAAATCCAGTTAATACTGCCCAGACGTATTTTTAACTGCAACCCTTTCAAATCCCCCTTTCCTAAGAGAAGCTTGTCACCAGGCAGTAAGTGACATATGTGCGGCGGACTTTTATTAGTCCCCCTGTTCCTCCTCTGCTTCCCCACCCAGTTCTTTGGGATATCTTGTTTTCTACCTAGCAGAAAAGTTGCAAATGAGGCAGCACCTTAATTGTCATCAGCAAACAGTTTCCAGTCAATTTTACAGGTAACAAGCTTCTGCTAGGAAGTAATTTGTCTTTCCTATTGAAAACGTAACAAGCAATATCGGAGAAACAGGGCAACATGAATTACTAGGAGAAATTGTCCACCAATGAAAAAAATCCTCTGCGTCTATGACGAAGGCCAGATAACATGGCTGGTGTTTGGCCATAATTCCTTCTCATATGAGGTTCATGTTAAGATTTCATGTAAGAGCAAAGAAAGAGAGTGCAGGTGCAGGCACTCCTCAGCCATGTCCTCCGCAAGCCAGCTGATTAATATCTTTATCAGCCTTTGCTCATATAAAACCAAGCAGACTAATACACTCTAAAAGACAATAATATTTAAAAAGAAAGAAAAAAAAATGATTGCTCAAATCAAGAGGTCAAATATATCTCCACAGACATAGGTAACAGTCTCCTGAGTAGTAAAATGTGGGGAAATGTCTAATGGCAAGACGGATGCAGAATAACTCTCGACTGAATTGCAGACATCCACCAGCAACCTGAACAAAGAAAATACCCAGAACAACTGCAAAGACATGGCTGGAGAAAAAAAAAAAAAAAAAAAAAAAAAAAAAAAAAAAAAAAAAAAANAAAAAAAAAAAAAAAAAAAAAAAAAAAAAAAAAAAAAAAAAAACCATTAATCTTTTATCTCTCCCTTATAGGATAGGTTAAATGTTGATAAGTACCCAGGAAGATACCTGCTTATCTATTTACACAAAAGCACAGTTCTATAAAAGCATAAATGTATGTTGACCTGAAATGTCAGCTACGAAATACCAGTATTTTCATCATTTTTATCGGCTAGTAACTTAATACCAGGTGCTTTTAGACTCAAAAGGTAAAGAAAGTTGCTTCATCAAATAATTCAGCTGGCCAACAAGAAAAGAAATGCAGTCTCCAGATGACTTATTATGTATTTTACGTCCTACAGAAAAAGCACAACATTCTTACCTCACTTAAAGCCCACCAACCATCCACATACAACATTTACATAAATACTTGTGCACAAGTGTTGCTCTTCGCTTAGGGCAGGCCCATGCCAAAAATAGCATTTAGTGTAAGTTACATCTTAGCCATACAAAGGATGTTCCCTGCAGGTCAATACTGAGGTTACTCATAGGGCAAAATAAGGAAGCTGCAAATGCACTACAGCATTAAGCAACCTACGCTATAAGTGACATTTAAGATGTGAAGTTTCTGTTTCCAGGATGGACAGCAATACCAGCAGCACTCTAAACTTTAAAGTCAATTATCACAACAAGAAGTGTCATTTTAGTACTTCAGTTCTTTTCAAGATCACACAATAATGGAGTTTTCATACAAGATACTATGATTTGAAATTTACTCCTTAGCAGCATTTCGAATGTACATTTGCACTTTGGCCTACAGAGAGCATTAACAAACTCTTGTTACTGGGTCACCAAACCCAGGTCTCAATTTTACACTTCAGTAATCTGAACACTCTATATCATCGGAAATAAGAGTAGCGAGATGCGATTTACTTCTTATTTGTATCAGTGTTGTCTCATCAATAGTCTAGTTTAAAAGTTAACTTGATCGCCTTACTGATGAGCAACTTAGCTTGCTAACCTATCTATAAGAAAAAAAAGAAAGCAGCCTCCATTGGGAATTAAAATCAAGAAACAAACTTCTTCAAAAAGGAATTTCATATGTGAACTTGGAAGTGTTAATTGCCAAACAAAAAGGATCTTATGAGAACATATTTATGACATGAGATCCCCACACTTCTGAATCAGAGGCAACGCTAAGGGCACATCTTTTCCAAGAAGCTGTCAGAATTCTTGGGATTATTTGGTTCTTCTGAAGAAACACAATAAATAAGCAAAGGGTACAAAATTGTTCCTTGAATATCTAGCAGCCAAATGCCACCTAAATTCAGATACAAAGTGTTTGATCAGCACACTGCCACAATAAATTGGCTTTTCTGAAAGCCTTATCCACTGTCACCATAAACAAAAAGTTGTAAACTTGTAGCAACAAATTCAGGTTATAGTCCACCTGGTACAGATTTTGTAAATACTGGCAGGAGACAACCCTGAGTAACAGCATCCTTCAGCAGCCAACACAAGGTATTTTAATGAAACCTACCTGAAAGATCATGATGAATAAGATCAGCAAAGTTGGGGTCATCACCCCACCAGAATATCCACAGCTCCCTGCGTCCAGGTCTTTGGTCTCGCCGCCAGACACCAAGTACATCGGCCTTCAGACAGCGGCTGAAGCTGCTCAAAATAGGGTCCTCTTCCGTGACCGGAAAGAGAATTGGGGCAGACGTTGGACCCTGCCATACGTATCGCTTCCATTTAATCCCAGTTAGATCAGCCTGAAGGGAGGAAAACAACAACTATCAGACATTTGGCAGAAGGAGAATAGAAGAAACCAAAGTTCAGAAGTAGTTCCAAGCATCCGAGCTGGAAATGGCCAGCTTTTTGTCTCCATTCCCACCCGAAACATCCTGCTATGACAAGATGATGACACAGAAAGAGGAGGGTGGGAGGAAGAGGGAAATATTATTCCAACAAAACCTAACCGAAACTCCACTTACAAGATAAACTGGAAATAAACAGGCAGGTTGTTTTACCATGTCTGAAATTTAAACTGCAGTAAAGTAAGAATTGTTAGTTTTCTCTGTGGCATTAAGATTACAGAGTGGAAAGTGAGGCTTAATTTAAAATAAGAAACTGAAAAACAAGTGACATTAATGTAATTATTTCCTGACTGTATCTGTACAGTTTACTAAATATTCGCCTTAAACAGCTCCGCACTTTATGTTTATTCACACACACACACACACAACCTTTTAAATTAAATATTTGCCCTAAGAAATGGATAATATAGTAAATCTAGTTTAAGTAGACATTCTTCCAATAATCTACTATTCTGGAAAATTTCACAAATTTCTTCATTTTTAGGTGTTCTCTCTCTCTCACAGGAAGTACTTATTTTTCTGAGTTCTCATGCTTTTCATTTTTCACTGTACATTTTAAGGATTTAAATCCTGAAATTACACTTCTGATTTAAGTCCACGCTGGTTAGGATGCACCAACCCCCTCCCTCCCCCCCCCCAGAGATCCATGTAACTTTATAAAGTAGAAGAGCTACAAGGTATTACATCCCATGGGAAGGGGAAAATCCTGGCTTATCTAGAAAGCAACACTGTACTAAGTTTTAAGACTACCAAAGTGTTTTTTTCCACTTGAGAACTGGCCATGGAAGCCCTTGGGAAACTCTGCCCAAGGGACCCCTGTGAGCCGGGAATAGGGAGGGAGGGTCAGTGGCACTTGCTGACAAGTGACTTTTTCTTCCTAATGTGACAACACACAAAATTACTGCAACATTTAAACCTAACATGGCAGCCTTCCTACCGTCAGGAAGGAGCAATTTAGATGAAAGGCGGGGAGTTTGCAACAGTTGATACTTCAGAAAGACTTTAAGATTTAAAAATATACTACGGGTAGGGAGCTGCAGGCCTGATGCCGTCTGAAAGGCACGTTCAGGCTGCCCAGATCCCCCCCCTTTCCAAAAATACCAGCACAGCAGCTTGGCACGGGTTTTGACTTGTAACTATCTCTAGAATAATAAATACCAGGCAGTCATCTAATATTAACTAATTTGCCTGGGAGGGCAGATGAAACAGGTCAGCACAATTGCCAGAAATTGCATCACGGTCCAGTTAAATCAAATTGGGAACTGCCAAATAAAAAAAAAAAAAAAAACCAAATATTTAAA
>NW_020455755.1:2308148-2309390 GCF_003342845.1 Nothoprocta perdicaria
ATCAAGCCCAAAAGGCCGGGGGAGAAAAACCAGTTGACATCCCGCCTTCCTCTCAGATGCCGAGCAGGAGAAGTAGGGAAATAAATAATCCGATGAGGGTGGTGGAGGAGGAAGGAGGGGGGGCAGTTAATCCAGCAGCCTCCCTCCTCTTCCTCCCGTGCCTTTAGTCATCGGGAGACAGGGCCGAGGAGCGCAGGGAGGCGGGGGGGGGGAGGAGTGGGAAGCGCGACCCGGGCTCGTTTTGCCGGGGCCCGAGGGGAAAAAAAAAAAAAATAAAATTAAGTATTATAATAATAATTAAAAAATCAGATTCTTCTCCTCTGCGCTGAATATATTCCAAATAAATTATTTTTTAAAAACCGTGGGGGGGGGGGAGAGAAAAAAAAACTTTAGGGCTAGAAGCAAGTCTGAAGAATTCGCCAGGCAGGAGGTTTCCTGGGGTGTAGTTTTCCCCCCACCGATAAAAAAAAAACATCTGCGGGGGCAGGAGAGGGGGGGAAGGTTTTCCTGGAGAGAGAAAAGGCCGCAAGAAAAAGTCTCCCGGGGCAGCCCGGCCGGGGGATTAAATCCCCCTGCGGAAACAACCCCCCCTGCCCAGAAAGAAACACTCCGCGCCGAGAGATCAAAAATACCCTCCGCCGGGTTAAAAAAAAAAAAAAAAAAAAAAAGGAGAGAAAAAGAAAAAATCCTTCCGTGGGGAAAGGAGGGAGGAGAAGAAGAAGGGGGAGAAGGAGGAAATTGTGGGTGACCCTCGAAGTCTCTCCGGGGGAGGATGGAGGCGCCTGGCCGAGGCCGAGCCCCGCGTTTTTCGTGGCGGGGGGAGAAGCCGGAGGCGGCCGGGGGCAAAATCCTTCGCTCGGCTCCGTCTTCGGGGCCGGGGGGGCCCGTCTCGCACCCCCCGCCCGGCGCTGTCCTCGGCGGGCGGGTCTCTTCGGCGGCGCCCGGGCCCGGAGCGGCGGCAGGAGGCGGCGAGCGGGTGGAGGGGGGGCCGCGCCAGCCCCCCTGGAGAGCCTCAAGGTTGGGGGGGGCCCAGCCCAGCTACGAGGCTTTAAAAATAGTTAAAAATAAGCATTGTTTAAAAAAAAATGGAGGAAAATATTTTTTTAAAAAAATCAAGTCTTCGACCCGGAGGTGTCTTCGGCGGAGGGCAGCGGGCCCGGCCGCTGCCCCGGTGCGGGCTCTCGGCGAGGGCCGCGGCGAGGCCCCGCTGCGGCGGCGCCGCGGGGCGCTGGGCGGAGGGGC
>NW_020455755.1:2309435-2340707 GCF_003342845.1 Nothoprocta perdicaria
CACGGATCCCGGCCCCGCCGCCGAGACGGAGCGGGCGGGTGGGGGGACAGGACGCGGCGGCCGCCGCCGCTGCTCTGGCGGAGTCGGTGCCCCGGAGCCCCCGCTGGCGGCTCTCGTCCTCCTCGCTCTCCCTCAGCGGTGCCTCTGTCGGCGGCTGCCCGGCCGCGGCATCGTGCTCGGGCCCTCAGCGCGGCTCCCCCATGTCGCGTCGCGGCCGCTGCGGGCGGGGGGGAGGAGGGAAGGCGGGGGAGGGGGGGGCGCTTCTTCTCCCGTTTAATTCCGAGCCCCTTTTTCTTTAATGGCGGCCACAGGGACGAGAGCCGGGGCCCCCCTGCCGCGCTCCCATTGGCCGCCGCGCCGTCACGTGGGGCCCGCCCCGCCATGGCCGCCGCCGCCGCCGGCGGCTGCAGCGGCGCCGCCTCCYGGCCGATGGCGGCGCTAGAGAGCGCGGCGCGTTGCTCGTTGGGACGCCGCCATCTAGCGGCCGCGCCGCGCGGATGACYGCCCAACGGCCTGCCGGTTCGAGACCCGCCTGGGCCGCCAGGCCCCGCGCTTCCCCCGCGGCGCCGGGCCCGAGGTGGCCGCGCTGTCCCGGGACAAAGTCCGAGCAGCGGCTGCTTCGCTCGCCTATGAGCGCGGAAACTCTTATCGCTCGGTATCGCCTTGGCACGGGGCACCACAACGGGACCCTGTGCCCGCGGGAGGCCCCTACGCCTCATAACCCCTGTAGGGAACACATCCATCCTCCCACATGCAAGTTTTCATTATATATTTTTATACATATCTATATAGCATGGTCCACTATCTGTACCAGAGGCAGTTCCTTTGTTACTATACCTAAGCTTTGCAGGAGGGCTTCAAGATACTGCAGAATTAAGATGCTAGTGGGACGAGGCAACAGCTATTTTTAATAAATATTTTGAAAGGACACTTGTAAACCCTCTCCCATTATATACTAATTTTCTATTGTGCTAAAGGCAGTATCTTCCCTGTAAAATTTTACAATATTAGAGGTAGAATGTTTCRTTTGCCAAATTAATTAGGTATAAATATAAACCTAGGTAAAGTACCTAACATAAAAGAAAAAGAAATATATAAAGTAAGGCAAAATACACTTAAATGTTTTGGTTAACATGACATTCGCATTAAAACATGATATGTTCATGCAAGAGCAGCATATTGCATCACAGCTATGCAACATGATGATGTTTCAAAGGCCCTGCAAATTATTCCAGGACTCATGCACCAGATGAGTGGCAACCTCCTGCAAATGCCTTGATAGAGTGGGAGGAAAGAAGGACGCTCTATAAATACATCTATATGATGAGTAGAAACAATAAAAGAGGGTAGATATTTTCACCAAGACAAACTTTGAAGATTTACTCACACCAAGACTATTTTTGCACACCAGTGTAGGCAAGCAAGATTTTTCTTTTTATCTAAATAGAAGTGGAGTATTTTTAACACAGGAGATTCATTCCCTCACTGCTCCTGTAAAAGCAGCAGCTGGGCCCGGAGCGGGATGCGGGGGGAGGGCAGCGCGCAACCCCAGCCCCTTCCCGAGTGGAACAGATGGTTTTCTCCATGGTGACTGGAGATGGGGACCGGGCCAGGAGGATTTGCTCTGCGGCAGCCTCCGAACCTCTTCTCCACACTGCTGTGGGCGCCAAGATGCACACAGGAGACCCGGGAAGTTTCCGTGTTCCGCTTTGGGTGCTAGCGGGATCATCTCCGTGTGTGCATGGAGCGTTGCTGGCAGGGTTGTTAGGTCACATCTCCCCAAGGAGAAACCCAACACTTAGAGGGAAATAAAGTAAGCAGCACTTGGCATTAATACACCAGAATGGGTATGGTTTTCCTCCGAAAGAGGCAGCATTCTTTGGAAAAAACAGGACTTGGTAGAGGGAAGGGAAAGCCAGCAAGATAACTCATTGTGGGCTAAAGACGTAACAAATGTAAACTTGCATTTTGCCATTGATTCCAGGATGGCACCAAATTTTCACTAGCTGAGAGCCTATTTCTCTTGCCTGAAATAGCACAGTTCAATGTCTGGATCAGAGGGTTAATCAAGCATCAAACATTGGTTTTAGCACTGATTCACTGAACAGTTTTGAGGAACTCAGCCTCTGTATCTCAGTCTACTTATTTGTAAAACGCATTCTGAGGCCCTGTTCATTAGTGCTTACATGCTACATCTACAGAGGACCAAAGGACAGTCAAGAGCAGAACATCATTCTTTTCCAAAACGTAATTAGAGGAGAAAGAATCAAGATAATATTGACAAAAGAGGAAACTAATACATCAACTAGAAAATTTAAGTCTTTCCCTTCCATGTTGCAGCTGAAGTACAGAAGCAGTAAGTCACCAACTTTCCTCACTGCAGAAACTGTATTAAATAACATTAAGACACAGTGAATAATAATCCTGTCTCTCCATGATAAATTTTGAATCTTGTGGCATAGGTTTTCTTTGGTTACTACTGCAGGTGCTATCTCGGAAATAAAAGAGAGGCTCCTTAAAAAGAGAGAAAGGCAGATAAAAAAAAAAAAGTGAAAAAAATGGCATTATGGCATTGAAAATATGCCATTTTCTACATACGTTCTTATACAGTTCTCATCACTGCAACTTCCAGAAGTGCATTAAGCTGCATAATTAGCATCTGTCACATGCAGCCTTTTCCTCCTCTCTTCCTCTCCCCAGAGGGAAACTGCATGAAGAAATTTTAACATAATTGTTAGTATATTCACTATGCAGTGCATTCATGTTAGGAAAGGAACAGTCAAATAAGTTTGTGCTTGTTCTTAGGTTCACCTTAGTATAATATAAACTTTATGAGTTAAGAAAATGCTACTGATACAATTTAAAAATTAACTAGTCCCTGGAAGTATAAGATAATAGTAGGGGCAGGAGAGAGATGATCATTGCATCAGATTTAAGGGAATTGGAAGGAGCTGGGCAGTTAACACTGTAGTTACTTCTCCTGGTATTACATTCYTGCACTTTTACTCCAGGTCATCCAAAAATGTAGCCAAGAATAGTTAGGGATAGATAATTTTCCCTTTTAGGTAAAAGTATATAACCTTTGACAGGAATTACGGTATTTTGAGAAAACACCATCACAAAAGGGAAGACTTTACATACAGTTTGCATTTCTAAATTATTCTTGTTTATATTGCTTTTTCATTCACATTAAAAGATAAATCCCTGTTGAATATGAAAAATCAATAGTCTACAGCATCTCCTAGTGAATCTCTCTATGGACAACYTTAAAAGAAAATGACACCTTTCAGAAGTAAAGGCTACAAAGGAAGAAATTCAACTTAAGGACAACAGTACATGAAGAACAATGGCTTTCCTCAGCCTTTGATTTCCGTTCTCTCCTAATTTTTCAAAGCATGTATTTTCTACTTTATTATTTTGACAAAAATAGAGATTATAGGATTGAACATATTGCCAGAGACCTGTGGTATGAACTGCAGATGAGTGCTTAAACTTCAGCTACAAACGTGGTAATTATTGTAATTGGTTCATGTGAAGCAAATATATCATGCAGTATAGAGTTCAAATTCATGCCAGTCAGTCTCCAGTTGGCACAGGCTGCTCTAGCAGGAGGATATAGAGGTCTCAGCAGGACTTATTATTGGCAACTGTTCGGCAGTTCTCTTCTCCAAGTGGTTTCAAGGGACTTGGGGTGGGAAGAAAGATAATTTTTAACAAATTAAACTACCTAAAAATGGCCAGATGCCCAGAGCCACCTAGTCAGCATTAGACACTACTACCAAACCATTTTTAAAAAGATTAAAATGTATAAAATGTAAAGAAATGTCTACTAAGCTTTACCAATATGATCAAGTCACCACAAAGTTACCAGAACTTGTACTATACACAATGCTACATGTTTGTGTATAAATGTCGAGCATAACATGTGTACAGAATACTTACAATATGTGTGAATTTCTGTAAACAAGCAGCTCAAGTTACTGGGATCCAAGTATTCCTACAAGGACAAGTCATATAGTTTCAAAAAATTAGAAGACCATTTAATTTATAATTTAAAATAACAACAACGAAATTCCCATAGGACAAAAGATCACGGTGACTGCAGGTTGTTTTTTTCCCCACCCTTTAGTATTTATCTTATCAAATTTTTAAGGTGACCTTAATTGTGGTGATAATTAGGACTGCCTACATAATTCAGATTTTTTTTTTTAAATGGAAGAATCTGTTCTGCACCATCCTGATGTTCAGCTGCTTTGCTTAGATACTGCAGGAATGTCTTTTTTTTCTTCTTTTTYCCCCCCCAAATGGTGAATATGTCATTTTTAGCAGAGATCTCTAATAGATAATTTGAGTTTAATAYGTGGCAATAAAAAGAGGAATATGAGAATTCCTGCTCTCTTTAGTGTCAGTTTTGGTTAAGACGTATGAATGCACATGAATAGTCTTGTCAGGATCTCTGGGGCTACTGACATTCAAGATCTAACATATTATTACTTCTGGCCAGAACATYAGCTGCTATGCAGCAAGGAGAAGAAAAAAAGATAGGACCACTCCTTAATCTGATAGGAAATTTGTGCATTTCTCTGCTTGGAAATCTGCAAACAGAACTTTTCTGCCCTGAAAAATACTGTATCTGCTTTCTCCCTGTGATAATTTTGTTAAAATAAAATCATTTTAATTTAAGCTTCAGTGTATATCAAAACTGGGATATGAACTCCAAGGAAAGGTTTATTTACCAGAAGCAAAAAAAAAAAAAAAAAACAACTTACAATATACTTATGGCTGACTGTAGAGAAAATATACTCTAGATTTTTCTGTTATTGATAATGTTGTCAAACAAATTGATATTTGATATATATTTAAAAAGCACTGACAATTAATAAGTATGCTTGTCTTTTGAAATTTGAGGTAACAAATACCTTCCATTTATACTGCAACAAAAGAGAATATTCTCTACTTTGCTACTGAGACTACCTTTCGTCCCCCATCCGCGAGTTACAGCTCATCAGACAAAGGAACTGATCTATTTGGTGCAATAAATGATGGCAGAACTTTATGCATTTGAAGTGCAACAGATGGTCTTCTAAGAAGTGCATAATGACTGGCAGACACTGCACTTCGTTAGAGTGGCTTGGAATGTCTTCAGTAATTACACAGCGAGTGCTTTGGGGGGGAACCCTGTCATCTCTAGAATTCTTTCCACATAAATAGTGACGATTTCCTTCCTCAGATACTAACAAACTGTATCATTGACAGACAAACTAGCCAGTTAACTGGGAAAGGAAGCATCTTTGGCCCCCACAAGACTATTTGGAATGAGGCTCCAAAAATGTCACCTGAGAAAAGACACACACACACAAAGCATATAGAAACATGCTTGGGCATAAAGCTGTAAAACTATTAATCCACAACAAATACTATATGGAATCGTAATTTATAGAAAAGAGGAAACTTCAAAACAAAGTCCTTTACATTTTCAGAAACTGGGAGGTAACAGATCCAGAAAAAAATGTAAAGAAAAAAAAAAAAAAAAAAGGAAAAATAAAAGCCCCAAAGAGTCAATTACTGGATAATGACACCCTTCTTTCAGGAAATTAAAGGACACTACTAATGACTTTCAAGAGTCCTCTTCAGCATGAATCACTGAGCTACAGTTCTTCAGGGTAAAGCTTTCTGGGACGGTGACAAAGTCTTCCCATTTTCATAAGAAAAGTTACACTACAAGTCAGCAGTTAAGTAACAGTTATCATAAGAAAGAAGAGTAGTACTGAGCTGCTGATCTTCACTATCATAATATGAGTTAGAAAATTTTCTTTCCCTTCCCTCCAACCCTTCAGTCCCTCTGTTCCTCATAATTCTGGAATTAGTCTTTTCTATTATAAAATCTTTCCCACCAAATTCATCCTGTGTAAAATTTTATATGGCACCATAAACACAACCAAAACGTGTCCTTTAACAATGTAACTTAAATGTTGATGGAATCATAACTGCATTACTCCCTCTCCAATTAGCAGCAGCTTTCTTTATGTTTGCTTATGAAGCGTAAACTGTTCGCTTGTCACTACAAAGACTTTCTGTAGAGGACTTAAAAAAACAGCCACAGCAATTAAAATGACAACAACAGAGGTGGATTGGTCACATTATGACAGAAAATATCCAGCTGTTTCTTTCCAGCAAAAGGACACTAACTATCTTTAATGCAATGCACAAATTTTGCCACTCTTCCTAATGCTGATGCCTATTCTGGCCCATGTAAATGTTTCCCATAAAAGAACACAAATATAGAACTAAATCAAACCTCAAAGGCTGATTTATTTTCCTTGGTCCGGATTATCCTTCATCCCATTCACTCCAATGAATTTTTTTCCCCGCTAGAAGAATAGATACTCCATTCTGTGTGAAATCCTCTAAAATCTAAGCAAAATTGACCAATTCGAGTCATTCAAAAGCAGTTAAGACAAAAGTATTCTGATAGGGTGAGGATAAGTAAATTAGATTTTAAAATTATTTACTTTGGTTGTGCTGGAAACATTCAAAGAGTTAATTAATACCATAAGTCTCACCCAAGCTATTACTTATAAAACATTAACCTCTGTTACAATCACATCTGTCTGCCTGTGCTGCTGACTCCTGCCTGTTCTGTATCGCAACAGTAATAACATAGGAGTTATTCGTAACACATGTAGGAAATTTTTATTACTTTAAGCATACAATTAAATAATTTARAAAAAGATTTTAAAAGTGTATGTTTCAGGTTAGCTTTTTTCATTAGAATATAGTGACTCAACATCTGAAAYGATAGGATAGGTTTGATTACTAATACAGCAAGGACAGTGAGAAGCAAAGCTCATCAATAGTATCAGCCAATTAGGGWGAAAAATACACATGTAGAAACCACCTACAAACAGATTATTAGGAAAAGCTGATGGCAGAATTATCCAGAAGAAATTCATGTCTGTTTCTTTTCTGTTTCTTTTCTTCAGTCTTTGCTTGTGTTCTCAATATAACAATCACAGCAAGAACTACACAACATAATTCATCCATGCATTGTATTTTGCACATCAAATTAGGTTGATTAACCATTATGTTTTAGGCAAATAGAGGAATGCAGAAAACATGTCAGCTTTTATACACAGAATATATGTTATACGTAGARTATATGAGAACTTCATTCTTTGCTTTACATTTAATAGAGCAGCAGATAATGAGATCAATCATTATGTTGTAGAAAAATAAAATCATTTGTGAGCTTAGAAGTATCTCTAGCTCCTTATCTATTAGGTGAATTAGAACTTACAGGTAGCTCATAAAACTTGCTTTCTGACCAGTGGTTGTGTCTAGAGCAATTGCTGTAAGTGAGGAAGGGTGCAATGTCTTCTCCTTTGACCTTCAGCCTCCTTCATAAGTGGTAGACTTACAGACTCTTTTTTTTTTTTCCTGCAAAATACAGAGAAGAAAAAGGAGAAAAATAGAGAGAATATTTAAAGAAAAACAAACAAAATACCGCTTATTCCCTGAACACCCAGAATTCATATTCAGACCTCATGCCTTTACACTGTAAATTAGATGAAATATTTGCAGACTATAATGTTACCCTTCTGTATGTATTATCTCATAGAATTGTTTGACAACATGCATCTTTTTCTTTGGGAGTGGCTCGACGAGTTTACTTGCATTAGGAAATATATAAGTTGCTTAATTTGAAACTTTGCAAATTAGACAGCAATGACAAATACTTTCATGCAATAGCATATGCAGGACTCTACCCCCTCCACAGTTCTGTGGGCACAATAACTACCATTTTGCACTGACAGCCACAAGGCACATAAGACTGACAGAAGTTCTGAAATCAGCAGGTATGACAAACCAATAATAAATCCCGAGCAATAAAARAGTATGTTCAAGCAATATCTCATAAAAATGACTCTTTACAGATGTTTGCATTTAATACAATGGAAAGAATGCTTAGTTCCATCTGGCCAAGCGGTATCAGACACCAATTTACTAAAGACAATGAAAACCAAGCACGGGACTGTTCAATCTCAACAGGTAAATCCCTTGACATTTGGTTGACAAAGTAACCTGAAATTTTGTAAAAATACATTGTTTCATATAATAATTATGCATAGTTTCCTATTCTACAAATATTTTTCTATTCACAAAAAAACAGAGAAGACAGCTCTGCATTCTTTATTTTTTGAAATTAATACTCATTCAYGTAAACAGTCTGTTCTAAAGCACTGGCATTGCTTGTATATGTAGATGACGGGTTAAGGCAAATAGTGGCTTATGAAAATGTATTGGAAGTGTAGAAATGAGACTATCTCTGTGATTTGTTTGCATCATCTTCTAAGTCACCCATAACACGGAGTGTGAAAGTCTGAAATTTTACRGTAACATGCAGGGAAGTAGTAACTATGACTATGTTCATTGTCTTTGCAGGCTAATTAATTCAGATTTGTCTCAGAAGAGGCTGATTACCCATCACTTTGTCGAATGGAAAGTGCTGTAACAACTGCAACAATAAGATGTCTCTATTTCCTCTGAAGTCCTTAACTTTCATATGCTCAAGAACCTAAAACCTTTGAGTCACTTTTTTTCCCCTTAGATATTGAAAACCAATCAGTTTCAGAAGGCATTAAGTACTAGAAATACTATCTACTTTGAAAAACAATGGGCCTTTCTTTTTACCTAAGACTTGCAGGATTCTACGCCAAAACAGAAAGTGGTACAAATGTGTAAGGCTTGAATGTGTGGTCCCACAACTGGAACCATTGCATTTTGCTGGCAAAATGCAAGCAAAACATTAAGTTGCAAGGACACTTTAGAAGTGGAAATGGGATTCTAGCTGGAGGTTGATTTAAATCCCTATGTATTAAGTAAATTGGCACTACTTACTGTCTTATTAGAGAAAAATAACAATTCTATTATCTGACCAATATAAAATGGGGTATTCTTCTTCAGATATCAAAAGCTCCAGCATGTTTAGTCAKATAAGATCTTATATTAAATAAATACATTTCTGGAAGATTGATTGTGGTTTGTAATGTCCTAGGCACATTCTGAATATTAGCATATTTCACAAATGGATAACTTTGCAATGCAATTCCAATAAGGTTGCAAATCTTATTGTTGCAATCTTCCTAGGGGAAGGGCAAAACACTTTTGCTGATGAAAAGACCTAATAGATTCACGAGAGAAACTGATGGAAACTGTCATTGCATTACTGCTCAATACAGATGACTGCATAGCTGCTGCCTCTGGTTGTAATGAAGACAAGCAAAAGGCTGCACAAATGCCAAGAGACTATGGCACGCACAGAGCAGGACATTCCACTGACATATGGGTCCTGGAAACACCGACTTCTGGATTACAGCATCTGGAAGGATAACAGAGAATAAAAGTCTAGCTCTGTGAGGCAAAGCAGGAGCCTATGTCAACATTAATCACATGCTTGCGTTATTACCAAACGGATGTACTTGAACTGAAGGGATAAAAAGGATACTTAAAGAATACGTAGAAGGTATGTGCAAACAGGTCCTGGTTCACTGCTGTTTTGCCTCTTGTGTAATCATGTTCATTGTAGAGGAACATTAGCTGGGAGTAAGAAAACCTTGTTTTGTATTAAAGTAGGGAAAAAACCACATCAGTAAAAGTGATATTGTGAATATACGACCATCCAGTGTATTAAAGAGGCTGGGAAGACAACTTTGACAACACACACAAACAGAACAAAAACAAACAAAACTAATATATGAAAACAATAASTTGTAAGAATTGGAACATAGTAAGCACATTTACCTCTGGAAAAACTTCAGGTAGATCGCTCTCCAGAGGAAAGGCTATAAGATGCCTTTTTTTTTTTTTTGTAAATCTATTTCACCAGTGTAAATTACTATTCTTCTGCATATAAAATGGTCTTCTCCCCTTTTTCACAAGACCAGTAAGGACTGGCTTAAAATAATCCTGTAAGTAGGATTTTATTCCCGTGAGAAATTCCACCCCCCCCCCCCCCAAAATGAGAAAACATTGTCTAAAACTACCAGTACAATTGTATTTCATAACCGCCCTTGCCTAGGCAGTGGTATTGGTTCTTCACTTGTCCAAGTATAAAAATGCACAAACTTTTCTCTATTTCACTAGGAGGAAGAAAAAAAATATATAAACTTTTCTTTGAATATTGTATGTGTCAAAAAAGTCATGGCACACGAGGATAGGAGTAAGGGAGAGGGATAAAGGAGAGGGATAAGACGTCACATCCTACAGACGTCACATAAGACGTCTGTAGGAAAGAGAAAATCCCCCCTCTGTGAGCTGTTGCATGTTGAACAAGAAGGAAGAGGAAAGAGGTTTTGCTGAAGTTGCAAACATTTAAAATTACATAAAAGAATATTTACTAATTAGCTTAGGTGATTCAAACATAATTGGCCATGGGTTCAAACAGCTCCCATGTCAGCCCCATAGATTCAGAGTGAAGGCCTCAATATGAYGTCTGGAAAGGACTAAACAGATAGTTAAAGCAAGATGCTGATGACATCCATTTCCAAAGCTCCTACTTTTTAAGTCCCAGGCTTATATACTCCCTCCAAATGAAACAAGCAACAGAGCTAACTTCCCAATATTAAATCTCTAGGCAGTATGTTATTCATATAGCTTATGTAGATGTCTTTACCCTCTAGAAAAACGAAGTTAAAGAAAAATGGTTCTATCTTTAGGGAACAGTTTAAGTCTCAGGATAACTACATTAGGTAATCTAACTCTATTACTTTGCATCTTACATTTTATTACTAGATTGGTAATAGGAAATTACCAAATAAAATTGGTATTTTACTTGGTAATTTTTTTCCATGGGCCTCGTCTAATATGAAAGATGGTGATCATCAAATTTATTCAAGTTTTCCTGTCAACAACATCATTAACCAAATCCCTCAATTTCAAAGTAAATAAAAGCATCTGGGTTTCTAGCACAGCAAGACTGACTTGCATATTTAAGCCTCATATATAGATGAATTTGCACTGGACCAAATTTGCATATTAATGAAGGACTAATTGCTCTTTGCAGTCAATTTTATGCAAATGAATTTACTTCTCTCAGTACAATTTTCATAATGTTCAGAAAGAACCAAAAATGTAAAACTTTTTAAAAATTACACAACTGTTTGACAATCAAGGAAGAAATATCCTAATGACATCAAACAGCTTTACATTAAAATTGAATATAGTTCATCTTTTATATTGTTGCTTTATTTTAACAGCCTCCCACAAAGAACTGAACAATTCACAGAATAACTCAAATTTTAACAGCTTGTAACAACCTATTATATTATCTTGCTTCCAGCTGGAAGGATGAAACTTGAAATTTTAGGGCAAGTTAAGTTTGCTGAACACGAATTTATCTTCTCTCAGTTTTCCTCGTGCTACATGTCAGYTGAGAACTACCCTGCTCCCTGCCACGACTTTAAGCTAGTTTTCACCTTGTTCCCCACTATGAAAAGTGCCAAAGCCCTGTTCAGTCTCTCCATCTGAGCCAAAATTCAACACATGGAGTGAGGTGCCTATGAAAGAAAGACACCAACAAATCCTGAGAGAGAAAAGAAATGGTAAAAATGGAGGGAAAAACATGTATATTCTGATCTAGCTAAAAATAGGAAAATTGGAGGACTTGAGAGAAAGTTCAAGATAAGAAAGATGAAAAATAAAAATGTAACCTATATTTACAAAAATAAAGGAGCAGGAAAGAGCTAGTGGAAGCGTATTAGGAATCTAAACTTGTGTGTATACCCTTCTTCTCTCCTATGACAAAAGTCTTATTTTAACTGTAAAGACTGATAACCTAAATATACATACACATATGTATACATAATCAAATCAATTACAGAAGGCAATTTTAATCAGAAAAGGAATTGCACAGAAATTATAGCTTTAATTGACTTCACAACTTTTCTTTTAAATGGAAGAATACTAGAATGCATACACATGTGAACATGGTTGCAATCTCCATAGCTCGGATTGCATTTGTTGCCTTTCTCTGCAGAAAATCCAAAGAAGCTGCTAGGTTGTCTCTCCTTTCCGCCTTAACCTTGATGTCAGAAGCCACAACAGGTGTAGTTATAAGACTATGGAGTTATATAAATTAATAAAGCAATAATTAAAAAATGAAAAAAAAAATGCATTGCAGCTGCTGATGTATTTTCAACAAGGGAACAAGACTTCAGCTCAACAAAACATACAGGAGGACTTGCTATTAAAAGTTATCTAGAAACAAATTACAGTTCTTTGTTCAGTAGTACTTAGAAGATACAGCTTTTATTCTGCTTTATGAATTCAAAATGTCTTCCAGTTTTGCTGATAGAGGGGAATGGAGGCAAACGCATCCTCCTTTTAACTCACATATATGGCATCTGAAAACCTGCTAGGGACTCTCTCCTTTTTTTCCCTAAAAGATGTCTGCTTCAAGTGATTAATGCTGTGTGAATGTAAACAAAGATAATTATTCAAACAAGAACAAGATGTTCCACCCAAAATGATTAGCTTTTTTCAGGAGATGCCTACTTCTAATCATCAAGAAAGGTTAACCTGACCAGATTTAATTAGCTACTTAATACAATAATAAAGATGCATATATTACTGTCGAAGAAAAGATTGCAGGAGCCAGGCTGAATCCAAACAAAATACCTTGATCAKACACAAAGTCTAAGAAAACACATGAAGTGTTATTACATTATTATATTGGTCATATTGGTCTAAGTTAGCAAGTTTTTGAATCCATTATATAAAATTTTTCAACTGTCTGTGCAGAATTTTGCATAGTTAACAACAATAAATTTAATACTTCATGCCAAGAAACAACATGATAAAATTAACCCAGTAACTTTTCTTAACTCTGTGATTCAAGTACATAGATGAAGTAAATCTGGCTGTTTTTACTGATTATTTGAAGACCTTTTTAATGAAACAAATTGCTATTTCCTTATAATCAAAAAAAAAAAAAAAAAAAAAAAAAAAAAAAAAAAAAAAAAAAAAAAAAAAAAAAAGCCTTGCCACTTTCTTGCAATCATCTCTGCTTATTTAACTTCTGCAAGGCTCCTGAGCAGAGTTCTCACTTTGAATTAAGAGGCAGCTCTCACTGCTTAAGTGTATTTTAATAGCTACTTCTCTCCAGAACAGATGCTTTCAAGTTTCATGTATACCATAAATATAGGGTTTTATGCAAGATTTTATAATATAAAAGGATATATTAGACAAGTGAAAAAAAATGATGCTTATTCTGGAATATTTCCCTAATAATGAAATGAAAGATTTCTAGTAAAATAAAAGAACAGTTTACAAGTATTAAAATATTATATATTAGTTATACTGCACAATATATAACATTTCAAAGAACTTCAGGAAAAACTTATTAGTCTTATGTTTCTTGATAACATGTATTAGCATGTGCTGGCTAAGGGAGTGTATTTGAAAATGTTACCAAATAATAGGTTTTAAAATAAAAGACTGAGCACCAGACCTTTGCTTCCTGAAGACCTCCCCCTGCTTTAGTAAAATTTAAATATCCCTTAAAATAAACAATTCAGTGCAAGCCAATGCACCCAGTACTGATTTATTCTATTCATAAAAAAGTAACAACATAATGGTAAATTCAATCTATTCAATGAAAAGTTTATGAGCCCAAATATATCAAAAGGGCAATGAAAGCTAATATATAGTGATTAAATAACAATCTGTGAGAAAAAGACACACAACTTGCAATTCCATTTTACTGAAATCATAGACTGATAAAAAACAGTCTTTGAATTGTTTTGAAAGAAGCTGCAACTCTTTGCTCTTTTTAACAGTTTGGGTGTTCATAAGGAAAGATTAATTTATCATTAACTATAGTGTATCTCAAAGTTTTCGATTAAAATCTACATTTCTGAGCCTCCTCGCAGCGCTAATATTGCTGAAACAAGACATCAGCTGCAACGCTAGCAATTCTGGAATCCAATGTCATAAACTGTAAAGCAGTTTTGTCCTACTTTAATATTAGTTTAACAATAAAAGAAGAACTTTGATGTTTAATATTTAAAAAGCATAATTATTCCTTCAGAATTAAGTCCAGAAGGACCCTCCATTGATACACAAAGCACAATCACAATGAAGAGAACAAGCTATTTCTAGTCACAAGGCTTTAATTTGCAGGGTCTAGTTTAAATGTTGCTGCAGAGGATGCCACAGAAAATCTTGGAATTTGCTATCCCCAAGGATAGCAAATAGAGGATGATGTCAGTGAGTCCATGCACAGAACCAAACCACAAAATTTAAATACTGCAAAAGTAGAGAACTGTGGGCATTGTGCACTACAGTTGCTCAAAAATCATCAGCAGTTGGCTAGTGTGGTGACCTGTTCTTGAAAACCCAGACRCAAAGATTGCTTGCTTTCATTTCTCTCTCCCCACCCCCCCTTTCTCTTGCAGTACAGATTTGAGCATGCAAAAAAATCTGTTTCGCTTTTCCCTCTCTCCTGCCTTTTCTTGTTTCAGTTGGATTCTATAGGGATGGCTGAAAGCATAGATATTTAGGTTGTGTTGGAGAATACTTACATAAACCCTCACAGGGGGCTGACTGATCACAACATACCTCACTGCAGCAGCCACCCTGCTTATAGGAACCTTATCTACTATAAGATAACCTGCAGGATAAAGATGAGCTATCAATAATCATCTATTTTTAAGTACAGCATCCTATAAATCCTCCTAATTAGTAGACTAGATGACTCCTTTTTAGTCAACAATCCCCAGTCTACTTCCTTATTTATTTTCTTGAATTCAATTATATTTGCCACCTGCTGGCCCAATCACCTAAATGACAGATTCTGGATGTAAGCGGGAAACTGGGCTATAAATAATAATTTCATTATATTTCAATTTAAAATATTGTCTGCACCTATTTTCTCTGCTTTATGAAGAATGTTTATGCCATTTCCTCCTTCTGGGCTCCAGGACTCGGCTTTCCCTTTGGGAGCTGCGGCAGCAGAACCAAGGAGAAATTTGCTCTGCTCCTTATCCTCTGTGACATGAAAAGCTGTGGAGGACAATATTCTTCCTGCTGTTTCCCCATCATGGAACTCTGGAACCCATCTACCATATAAATAAAATGATGTCTTTCTGAAAAGAAAATCTTTCCGAATGAAATCCARTCTTCAGAACACACACCTTGCAGACAACTTGAAACATAAATTCAAATACCTTTTTCTTTTGGTGTAATCTCAAATTTAGCAAACAGCAAATGCATCAAAGACATTCACAGGCTTAGAGATGAAATCATTTAGCAGCAGAATTGCTATCAAACTATAAAAGCACACAGCACTATCAATGTCCGAAAAGAAGGAATGACCAAAGAAATTTGAAATCTGTTTTGGTTCATTTTGTTCTTGGTCCAAGACTCAGTGCCATCTAAAATATTAGGGTTCTGTAGCTCAGGCCTTCAGAGAAATTCACTTTTCCTTCCATCACCTTTTGATGCATAGCTCCCAAACCCATGTCCAAAGACTCATTAGCACACTCTGAAGCCATTACAAGCTACTCAAGGAATATCAAAAACTTGGAAAAGTTCCCCATACGAAACTGAGCCAACCAAACATTGCAATAGACTATAATAATTACACAGTATATACATAAATCCATGCTTCAAACTTTTTAATTCAAGAAACCTTCACCTTGATGTTTCCTCATAGCTAAAAATACATATGAGTACAAGTTATGTTATAGCAACATGTTTCTTTTGCCACTTTATGTCTTTCATTTGGCCTGTGTTCTCCTAGATTTATTTTCACAGACTGCCATAATTTAAAATTTAATGTTACATTAATACCATATAAAACCCATAATTTTATCATACTTATTTTGCAATAAATAGTAATTTGGGGGAGTATGTAAAGCTGCACTGTATACAAATGAAAGCACTAACCCAATAGAAGGTGTAAAGTCAGCTAATGCCCTAATAGAGGAGCCCTGGAGTGAGAAATTGTACGGCATTTTTATGTAGTGTGTGTACATGGAGGAGAACACTGTGCAGCAGGGGAGTTTTGGACATTAATTCTGCAGCTCTACTAAATCTACCGTGTCAGCCTCTGTCTGCAAGCAAACCAGATTAAAGGAAGTGCATTGTCACTGCAGCACTGAAGGCTGAAAAACAATTAACTTGGTGCACTTCAAAAAAAGCTTACTTAGAATTGACATGCATTATGTGTACATGTTAACTAGTCATAGACAAATATCCCTATAAATCGACAATTATTCAACCTATGTAAAGTTTCAAAACTCAGACAAAATAGCAATGAGTTTTACAATTATATTTTAAGATCGTGAAAATTAGGCAGTGATAGAGAACAAGGACTTTATTGTAAACTAAAGGAAAATTAAAAACTCTCTATGTCATGATTTCTCTGGATAATGTCTTATGTCTGTTCCTATGTCTTTCTYTGAATGTAGGATAAAATGTTAGATATTTGAGTGACCCTGAGTAGAATTTGTAAATATTATTTTATCGTAATGATTTCAAATTCTCTTGTCAAAAAGAAAAAAAACACCACAACAAAAAAAACCCTATTGAACTCAAATTTACACAGGGCAAATAGTGTTCAGCTGCTGTTATGACTCTGCTACATTAAAGACATTTAAACAAATATGCCAACTGGTCCACAAGAAGCAAGTTAGTTGTTTTCCATAAGCACTGAACACTGTTGGCTTCACTACAAACTGTGTAGAAGACATTTTGCAGACCCTTTCTGACAAGAGACATAAAGAAATGCCTTCTGTACAGACAAGTTCTGTAMGACAGGATGCCTGATTTGAAAGTCTAGAGAAGTATGCATAAGCACATACACACGTTTGGTGCATCTTTTATATTATAGCTGGGGCTCCTACAGAACTATGATATATTCCATTTACATCTTGGTTATCTATATCTGCTCTCCTTCTAATGCTGTTGTTCTCTCTAGCTCTCTTTCCACTTTCCCGGGGCTAAAGAGGATCTTTTGTTGATCTCCACATGCCCAACCATATGTTCCTTGTCCACAGCCCTTGCTCACAGAGTTGACATCTCCATTTGGTCTTTTCCATTGAGCTTTTGTTAAAATTGTAACTGTAATTATTTAAAAACAAACAAACAAAAACACTCAAGCAGTGTGGTGTGATGAACTCTGCATTAGAATCAGAAATTGCAGAGTGGTAGATGAAACTTTTCGAATTTGTATGCCTAAAGTTACAAATCTAGATCCTTACTGATCCTGAAGCCTGATCTTCACCAGACAACACCAGCTAAGAGGACTTTCAGCATCACTCTGGAAAAGAATAAAAAAAAAAAAAAAAAAAAATTACTTATTTGTGAATTTCTTGCCTAACCTCAGGCAAACAAGTCCTGCAACTTTCACTTTGATCTTGGCACTTCAGTTACCACACTAATAAAAATGAGTCTGTTCACTGGCTAGAGCCTGGATGGCTTTCAGCAAGCTTTTTGTTTATACTTTTGAACTACGATCAATCAGAGAGCTGGCTGAAATTGATGGACAAGACAGTCATTTTCTATTGAAAGAGGGAAGGTGGAAATACCACATTTAGAACCATGCAAACTTAGATGCTTAATTTTTGTAATTCTTCTGGGAAAAAAGTTATATATGAGATTAAGATGGATTTGAATATTCCTACCAGGAATAACTTTTTTAATAAGTAGCAATATTCTCTTCTATTCCCATAAACAGATGTTGTTTTCTTTGACAATTTGAAGGATACAGGAGTGCTACGATTTAGTTCAGAGACTTTAGTTCAACAGAAGATTTGGATCATATGATAAAATGAATCACATAATTCATCCTAGTTTCCAGTTATAAAAATCAAAATCACCACTAAGTTACTCTGCTTGCAAAATATGATTTTGGTAATCTTGTTACATAATGAAAATGTTTTAGATGTCTTAAGACTTCCCAATAAACTAACACATTTCTGTTAACACAAAAACTTTTTTTGTTAGAAATGGATTTTAAAACCCTCCATATTCTTAGCAAGAAACAAGAAATGATACAGATGATCACCAAACTGAACACAAAAAAAAGGAAACATTAACTTTGTGATATGCAAAACAGTGTTATTGACCAGTGAGGTAAATATTGACTAAAGYGAAGCAAATATTTATATACTGATGTTAATGGGACAAATCCTGTTCAAATATGAYGGGCAAGAACTTTTAACAAGAGTTAAAAATTGCCACCCTACTAGAATGTGCACAAACTGATTGAAAAAATGCTTAGAGTAATACCTTAACTAATACTGGTACTAATAGGACCAGCTTCAGTAAAACAGTGTTCASCCCAATTAGCAATGTGTCACAGAAGCCAAAACAAACAAACTCTTTCCCCACTATAAGTAAAAACATTGGCCTAAATTAATAGGCCAATATAACTTCCTAACAGTTCTGTTTTGATTGTGAGTTATGTTAAAAAGAATATTGTTTCTTGAACTTAATATGCTAATATTTACCAGTGAAAATAAATACTAAGGAGAATATTACAAGCAGGTACTGTGGATCAAATATGAATTAAAAAAACTACCTATCTCTTCCTATAAGAGTACTTAGAGTAGATTTCTACTTATATGAGAAGTCATTATTTAATAGGATTAATCACAGAGGGATTCATGTGTTCAGATTGACACTTTAGGCAGAGTGCTCCCCTTCTCCCCCCCCCCCCCCCCAAAAAAAAAGGATTAAAAAAATAAACTTCAAAAGATTATTATTCTACTGGAAATTCTGATACCTTTAAAGAGATCCATTAGCAAATACTAATATCTTACACTGGAGATGATCATCACAGTGCCTAAATACCTTTGCAGCCAGCTCTTCCAAAACCAATTAATATACACCATCTAAAACTATATTTAACGCATTCCTCAGTGTCACTACAAGAAAAGACCAGTTCAGATGGCAGCTTTTGAGCTTCATTCTAATGACCATGGGAATTGCTTGTTCTTGCAGATAAAGAGAGAGGCTGAGCACCCTCCTGTGCAGTGAGCAAAAATTACAACTGCCCTTTGTGGCTCCACTGCCAAATTTTTCTTTCAAGCTTCTACCTATAGAGAGAAGCAAAGACTCGGGAGCTGATTCACCAGTTTTTAAACCTGCTCTTACACCATTTCACTAGAACTACTCTCAGCTTAAAGTGATTTAATAGAAAGCAGCACGCTGCCGTACACAGAGGACTATCAAGAATACTGCAAATTTCAGAGAGGAAGATGATGTAATCACATTATAAAAATACCTGGCTCAACTTGCAAGTCTGCTTGACAAAGCCTACATAATCAAGCTTCAGCAGTGAAATTCAGACTCCTCTGCAGTCATCCTCATTCTCACTTCTGATGTCTGGACAGTTATTTGTCTCCCCATGTGAGATTTACAGGCCTCCTAGGAGGCTAGTCCAAACTAGAGATTGGCAAATTTATTATTGGGTATTACATGACCCAGTGTGTGCAATACCCATGGGAACAGACTTCTGTCTAGACTTCCACACAATAAACTTCTATGCTAGTAGCCTCTGAAATCTTTCTTGTTTCAGGAATTGCCCAGTCTATAGGGCATTAACAGCACCACAAGAACATATCTGTTAAATAACATCACTGCCGAGTTATATACCTTCTAATGAGCTGCAAACTGGAGACAAATCAGCAAGCGGCCTGCATGATCAAACATTATTGATTAATATGTTGCCATGAATTCAGTTTCCATTTCCAAGGTGTTGTAATGAGAAACAGTCTAAGAACAATTCCAACTTCAAATTATATTTGCATTTTAACACATTTATTTTACAAACAAACTGAGCCCAACCAGGCTTTTAGATTTCTCTCCAAATAACGTACAGAAAAGCATTTCCTCGAGTGCTTCCAGCAGAGGATCTGATTTCTGCAGCACTGCTGCTCCTCCCTGGTGCTGGGGTAATTAGGCACGGTGCTAATGGGCTATATTAACAGAAGGGCCACACAAACCAGCAAGTTATCTTAGTCCGGAAGGTCTATGGAAGACAGAGGGGGTGTTTTTTTTTTTTAATATATATATATATACACACACACACATATATATATTCATATTTAAGGATTTGAAATTATTTATCCAAAAGCATATTTCAAAAAGTTAGTAGTACTTAATTCCTTGTTTTGCCTCAAGAGGAGCCTTAAGTAGGCTGGTTACATTTTTTTAAGGTTTCCCAGCCGATCTGGGATCCCAAACGAGGGCAAGACACCACACTACACACAAACACATATTTTTTTTATACACAAATGCACATATAGAAAAACATATATTCCCCCTCTTCCATTTCCCTTTTAGGGCCACCTCTCCAGCTGCACATTGACAGRTGATTTAAATAAAAAACATCGGAAAAATTCCGCCCCCGCCGCCGCGCCCGGCGTCGCCTCACCCGCCCTTCCCTCACGGGACGGAGCCCGCGCGCGGGCCGCCCGTTACCGAGCAACGCGGCCCTCCCTGGGCCTCCCTCCTCTTCCTCCTCCTCTCGCGGCTCCTCCTCTTCCTCCCGCCTCCGCCATTCCCTCCCTCTTCGGGCCCGGCAATGGAGGCGGCCTGGGCGGCGGCGCCGGGACGGCCGCCCCCTGAGGTACCTGCGCGGCGCCTTCCCGCCCGCCCGCGGAGCGGGGCGAGAGCGGCCGGAACCCCCTCAACGAGCGGGGAGAGGAGGTGGCGCCTTAAGTGGGGCCGCGGCGGGAAGGGGCGGGGGGCGGAAGGAGAGACCCTCCGAGTGGCAGCTCCGTTGCGGGCGCTGAAAAACAAGTGTTTATTATGGAGGGGTTTTGTTTTCCTAAGTAGCGTTAGGGCCCGGTCACCGCTCGCGCGAGCCGCCGTGTCCAGCGCGTCGCGTCTGTCCSTAGCGTGAGATTCCAGAGCGGGAATCCGGGCTGGATCCAAGGATGATGTAATCCCTGCTGCTCTCCCAAAATACTGGAGCGTGTTCCGAACGGCAGCAAGGAGCAATGCTTGCTCGCTGTTCTTTAACTTCACGTCATTGACTCTTCTGGTACAACCTTGTTTTAAAGATGTTGATGTTTGTGCAAATGCTTTTTTTTTTTGAAGTGCAAAACCACCTTTTCATATTCCATACGTGCAAAAAGACTTCAACTTTTTGTATGCCTAATAAATCCAGCCCCGCATGTACACTGCAGTTGGAAAACTTCATTTCAGTGACAAACCTGGAGGGGTTGCAATTTACCAAAATAGGTTTATATCAAAAACCTCCATGTTTCCATAGTATTATTTGACAGTGACAAACACCATGCTAATGCTTAGCAAATCCAGCCTCCAAAGTCACTGCTGTGATACCACGTGAGTCAGGAGAAGGAGATTAATGCTCCTTAATTAAGGAGAAGTGGAAAATTACCTAGGAAGAGACCGGGAAGATATTAGGAGGAGGAAATCAAACCTGACTCTTCATTGTTCTCACTTCTTTTCCAACCTAGACCATACGGTCTTGGCTCTTCTGACAAAATGGACTGACCTGGTTCTGCTTACGTCCCCAGACAAGATAATCTCTTGATAATCTCATAATGGCCCTCGGTTTTGAATATGCACTGCCTTTTGATGAGACTTGTCTGAACAAATGCTTGCCTTTTTACAGACACATGTAGAAGTCTGCCTCCTTCACACTGTTGTTTGTTCTTTAGCTTGCTCCTGCTACTCCCTGTATTTATGAAATTAGGCAGCACACCTAAGGTCTCTTCTGTACAAGCTAGTGGTTTTGCTCTGTGACTAGAGTTAAGCAACCTCAGATTTTGCTAAGGAAGATGGGTTCACTGCAGGTTGGAGTCTCTGCATGTGAATGAAACAGAGCAGAAAGTTGTCCTGTGAAGACAGGGCACAAACAAGCACAACCTTCCAAACCAAGGGCCACACCATCYATAAGGAGAACCTATGCTTGGCTTTGTGCTGGCAAACACAATAATCTACTGTATTTTTACCTTTTTTCCCCCCTGAATTAGTTAGTACTCTTCCTTACATCGTGACTTTTTATCTCACATTCTAGGAGACGAAGTAGTAGGAATCTGGACCAGAAAAAATACCTCACCATGCAACCAAACTGCACTCATCTTCACAATATCCAGGGGAGCAGCGACGATTCTTCATCCTCTCAGAATGCAGCGAGACCGACGGGAGAAAACTCGTGCCATCTCAGCGGAGACATTCGCATACAGTTAAACTCTGCGCCTGGAGAAGCTAGAGAAACCGCAAGTTCCCGGCCGTCGAGGTCGGGCTCCCAAAGTCATTCRCCTGGCCATGGCCACGGTGAAGCAGGGGTGCTCAGCGATCCCACTGCAGACTCGGAGGAACACGGTGGCAGCTCCCTCTCAGAGCTCAGATACCTGCTCCAGTGGCTCCACAAAAGCCTGCCGTACCTCTTGATTCTGTGCGGCAAATTGATCATGCAGCACGTGATTGGTACAGTATAAAAGAATATGGTCTGCGGGAACTGACTCTCCCCACCCCAGCATAAAAATGTTAATAATGATGCCTGATGTAAAATTTCTCATATTTGTAGCTTTATTTTTGCTTGCCTTATCAGCAAAAATACATTTCTTTTGGTTTCTTCTATTGGGATATACACAATATGCTTTGGCTTGATAATCTGAACTATTAACATTTTGTTACAATTACTGCAAAACATATTAGAATGTTTTTTTTTTTTCTTTTAAACTTCTGTATAACTTACTGCTTTCATGTATATAACTGACTCTTTCTTCCTAATAGGCATTTCTCTTGGAATTGGGCTGCTAACAACTTTTATGTATGCAAACAAAAGCATAGTAAATCAGGTTTTTCTAAGAGTAAGTATCAATCTTTGCAACAAAGTTCTTTAAGTTAACCAAGACTTGTATGCATCAATAGTTTTATCTTTCAGGAAAAAGCATGATTCACATAGAAAATGTCTTGTTGGAAGGATTAAAATTGCAGCTTTACCTTTCCATCGAGTTCTTCTATTTTATTAGCTTAAAATTAATGCACTGTCAATCGCTATTAACTAAGTAGCATCAAGTATGCAAGCACTTTGTTCAGGTGCAGCAGACTTTGTGCTTAGGGCTATATTAAAGACATTGATACAGAGATAAAAACTGTAATACATCTTAATAAATATCTTGCAGGAACGGTGCTCCAAGTTGCAGTGTGCTTGGTTACTAATATACCTGTCTGGATCATCTCTCCTCTTGTATTATACCTTTCATTCTCAGTCACTGTATTACAGGCAAGTAGAGGAACATCAATATCATAAATTACTTAAATATTAACTGGGAACATTTAAGCACTGTTGCAGCTATTAAAAAAAAAGGAGGGGAGACAGGATGGGATTGTGATGTTACATTTCCTTTTATTTTAATCTCCTTTCTCCTCTGCCAAACTGTCTTGTCCCTAATAATACTATGTTGGAATTCTTACTGTTTTGTAATGATCATCTTGGTTGTAAATCAGTTAAGAGCAGTATTTGTAAAAAGGAAATAAAGCTTATCTCTAGAGGATGAGGGTTGTGATAAAAGACCCAGGGAAGCAAGTTCAGAAATAAAGAGATCAGAAATATATAGAATCAATTTATGATAAGAGGACCATTTTTCTTAGAAAAATACTTTTCCACTATGTAGATTTTTTTTATTCAACTTGTTGTGATAGTCTGTGGTTAAGCTTTCTTGTAAAGAGGCCACTTGAATAACTTCTAATACTTCTTTTTATAGCTTAATATTTTTAAAGCCTACAGTGGATTTCATGAACTTCTGGGAGGTACTTTGGATTGTGGGAATCACAGACTTCATTCTGAAATTCCTCTTCATGGGCTTCAAATGCTTTGTTCTCTTGGTGCCTTCATTCGTGATGTCTTTTAAATGCAAGGTAAGAAAACAATATATATATTTGCTTCCTTCAGATCCCTTTGCAGGAGAATTAGTGTGTTATTAAATGCTACCTAGAGGAAAGTTTTCATTAATTAAAAGTCTGTATATAATCCAGCACTACTGCTGTGGGCAAGAAAACTGTGTGCAGTTCCTGTTCTTTCCTGCTTGACACTAAAGAAGCTTTCTATTCTGATCTGGAACAAGTGCTTGTATTACGTTATTGGGTACATGGGCRTATTTCTGTCTGTGGGAGATGAAGAAACCTTTCAATTGCTGCAATATACAAATACGTATGCAGCCTATTAGCAGGGAGCAGCAGATGAACCGTACAGTTTTTGCTTGCTTTGTAATAACTGACATAATTTTAAAATCTCTGCATGAAAACATGTAGATTTTTCCCTTAGAAGAATAATTTTGAGTTTTCATTTTGTTAATAMACTTAAGTAACATTTGTGTCAGATCAGCAAATTTGAATCATATCTTAACTCCCCAAACCAGTAACGTTTAATGGTTTTAGAGAGGCCTGCAATGGTTGGGGACACTTGTTTTTATCTGTTCCCTGAGGTAAGACATGCAAACACAGTCTAAATTTTATGCTAGCGTAGCAAACACTCATACCGATTTAAAAAAAGTATTCAGGCAAATATAGTTAGTTTATGGTAGCATTTAAATGGGATCTGTTGGTAGGTTTTTCTCTCTGAAAATACACAAGGACAAAGCGTTTCTCAGGTACTGAAAAACCCATTATACCAACTGTGACCTAAACTGAGGCTAAATTTAAGAGACAATCTGGTCAATAGTAGCAAGTCATGGCATTATGCAGCATACACTGCTGCAAGAGTACTTTACCCAGTATCGTAAATCTAATTTTAAAGGCAAGCTTAAGGAAACCATCTGAAAGCGGAACTTTTCTTATCCTCAGATCTAATGCTGAATACTGGACACCATTCTGTCAATGGCAAGCTGATCTACATGACTAAATTTGTCTTCTTTTCCTTTTTCATGTAATTTTATTTTCTTTTTTAGTGCTTACGAGAGTAAGACTGATAGCATTGGTAAGTAGGTAGGCATCCTACAACAGCTACCCTATTCTAGCCTATTAATTTTTTTTTTTCTTTCAGTACAGCAATTAATAGTGCTATTGTTATCTGTGCTGTTGTGGTGAAACTTATCATCTGGTCTTTTTTCTTTCAACCTAAACCTGGTTTTGGTTTAATTTTTTAGGAGTTTGATTTGACACTGTAGTTCTGTAAATCTGAGATTTTCATTTGACCGTACTTAGTTTTGTCAAGATAAGATGAGAAAAAACTACTCAATAATAATAAACATTATTTTCTATATTAAAAAAAAAATCCTTTGTGCTTTAAATCTTGAGAGATTCCTTTGCATGTCTTGCTTAGGGCTACTGGTACATGCTGTTAGAAGAACTCTGCCAGTATTACCGTATGTTTGTCCCCATACCAGTTTGGTTCCGCTATCTTATTGGCTATGGGGAGCTTGACAGCGTGCTAGGATGGACCTTTGGGATATTGCTGGGACTCCTCTACCTCATCCTAAAAGTAAGGAAAYGTTATACTTCTATTACAGTATTTTTAGCAAACAATAATTGAATGGATATAGACATCTGAACTAATGCATTTCTGAATATTCCCCAGTGCTTGGACTCACTTGCAGGTTGATGCTCTTCAGTTTAACTGTAGAGCCTTCCAAAGTTGACTGGTAAACTGGCTAATGGCACAAAATTATGGGCACTAAATCTTGTATTTTTTTTTYYTTTTTTTTTTCCTTCCTTAAATCTGTTCTGGGAGCAGATTGGGGTTGATTGACCGTGTCCAGTTGACAGTGACCATCTACTTAAGTCAAGACCTAGCCTGTCCAAAGTGTAACCAAACTCAATACAAATTCTGCTTTAAACAAACAAACAAGAAATAATGCTAAGATGTCTTACTAACAAGTCTAAAGACTATTTTATATGCAATAATACAATAATATTGCTGACATCTTTGCACTTGAGCCCTTCATTTCACAACCTCGTCAGGATTTTTCTTTTAAAGAGCAGCTATCTATGGAGAGAAACTTCAGACCAAATTCTTCATTTACATAATAAATAACTGAAAACAGGGCCCATCTAAACTACAGCTTTGCTTACATTCTTAACACCACTGAACTAACACTGAGACTTTTACTGTGAGAATTTGCACAAGTTTACAGAGAAGAGCCATATGCTTAACTCAGATTTTTTTTTTTTTTTTCCCATTTCAGCTTTTGAGCTTTTTTGGACAATTGAGAAACTTTAAACAGGTTTTACGAATATTTTGTACACAACCAGTAAGTATTGGATTCTTCTATGGCAGAAGAATAAACCTGCTTTACATGAAATTGTTTCTCCATGAATGAATTCCTATCCTATTTCTACATTATTTTATGTTGTTCTAGTGGTAGACAACTATATTTTTAAAGTAATCTCTGTTCACTTGCATCTCCATTTCACAGATGGATTTCTTGACTACATGATTAGGGGTATGGATATTATCAATATGGATATCCATATATCAATATGGATATTTGAACAAAGAAACAAAAGTGTTTCTGCTTGTCTCTTCAGATCACCTTATGGGAAATAGCCTATCCTTTCTGTCCTAATTCCTACTGGTTAATTGCAGTACATACTGGTTGGATTTGAGGCAAAGCTGGTTCTGCAAGAGGAATATAGCATGGCAAAAATAACTGATGTGCAAGTAACTATTTTATTAAAATTGCAAGCTTCCAGGTAATCATTTCTCTCTGAAATAGCAGATACCGTCATTTAGAATCTGCTTTGATGCAGTAAAATGTATTAAAGACTTCAGAGCATGGTATCTTAACTAGAGGAACAATAAAATAAAATTTTAAAATATGATTAAGTGGTTTCCTGATCAAACTCAAACTTAGCACAGTGTTTGGCTCAGAAGTCACTTAAAATAACTGTTTTTCATTTTACCTTCACTGTGACCAGGGAAAAGTACTACCTCAATATTGCAGTAGATGGAAGTGTGTAAGCTTTAGGCATCATGGCAACTGCTGAAATATTTAACAGCATTCTGTGACATTGGGGATTAATGAAATGAAAAAATATTAATTTTTTCATTTCATGGCAGCCATTATTCCCAACTCCTTTCTATCCTGATTTCTTTCTGCTTTTTTTTTTTTTCTTTCTCTTCTCCCCTAGAAAATAATATCTGCTGCAAAATCTTGTTTTACAGCACTATGGAGTGAATGCTACCAAGAGACAGTGTTCCGAATCGGATGATATTTGTTCAATCTGCCAAGCTGAATTTCAGAAGCCTATTCTGCTTATCTGTCAGGTAATACACAACTCTGAATTTCTTTAAARTTTACTGCACTCAGAAAGCTTATAATGCAACTTATTACAGTCTCAATTGAAAAAATAAGCTTAATGAGCAGCTTAATGGAAAGATTTATAAAGTAAAATGGAATAGATCACTTCCACAGAAAAAAACCCATGGCTCTTCCTCCTTTCTCTATTGCCTCCTAAAACTTCCCATCCAGTAGACATATTCTGAGCATTCCTTTTGTCAGACTTAAGAATCTTTTTAACAACTCATAACCAAAACAACATAGTTAGATTAATCAGATTGTATGACTTCTGATTATTTTTAGTAATCAGGTTCTATAGATAATATACCTTCTTATAAATGGAAGAACTTAGGAGCTCTGAGTTCTCATTCTTTTCATTACAGCACATATTTTGTGAAGAATGCATCTCTTTATGGTTTAATAGAGAAAAAACATGTCCACTCTGCAGAACTGTTATTGCAGACCATGTTAACAAGTGGAAGGATGGAGCTACTTCTATGCATCTACAGATTTTCTAAAGCATGTCAGATGTCTTCAGTTTTACAGTTTGTTTGTTCAAATTAAGGTTTTCCAGCTTACTGCAGGTATGATTGTAGGTGGCATAGGGAAAGACTCTCCAGATTTTGGCTAAGCAGAATTTTGTGCTTCCTTAAAATGTTCCAGTATTTAAGTCAGTACAGAAATGTCCATTTGACATTAAGTGTTTAAAAAAGAAAAGAAAGAAAAAAAAGCTCCTTTTCAAAATGCACAAAAGACAGCATTGCTTCTTGCATGATTTGACTGGAAATAGTCAAATCTTTGAAAATGTTGCATTACTGCTTGCAGCAGCTTCTTATTTCAGCATTTTATTTAAAGGTATAAATAGTTATTCCAGGCTGCAATAAATTGTATTTATTCTTTGAACATTACCCAATCTGAAAGGTCACCCTACAGGCTATATTCAGATTATGAGAAAATTTTAGTGTTTGGACTAAAATGGGAATTAGAGATACTCGCCACACTTAGTATTAAAGATTATTTAATATTATCCAACAGATCAGAGAAATCAACTTTTTTGTACTTCTCATTGTACCTGGAGATAAGCCACACGAATAGGATGTTTCCCCATTGGCTTCTCATAGATTTCTAATGGATTATAATTAATGGACTTAATACATAAACCAACCAGTGATAGTTTTTTTACACAGCCTTTTATAAAGCTGGTATTTTTAAAGCAAATCTTAAATACTCTATTTTTGTCGTAACAAGCAACCAAATTTTTCTTACAGGGGAGAATCTATTTTATACTATATATATTTGCAATTTGTCATGTGCATAAAAATCAGAGAGAATAAATGCATTTAAATCTATTTGTTTGGTGCACGTTGAATAAGCAAGTAAGATTCATTACTGTTTCAGAATTAACTTACATGTAAGCACATAATATGGCTCATTTGCTACGAGGCATTCTTCTGTTAAACTCATGCTTTTTGGGGTGGGGGGAGAAAAAAAACCTTTAACATTCATAACATGGTAATGATAGAGCCAGCTTACGTACAATCTTACTTCCTTTTTTTTTGTTTTCTCCTTGTCTTTTCTCACCTTCCTATTGTAAGATTGAATAGTTTTGAGTAATTATCAGTTACAACAAAGTTAAATTGACCTGTTACTAACTTGAGATGGTCCTTTATAAAACCTACAAATTAGAGAAAAATAATGTTATACACTTACCTGATGAAGCATACAGCAGCTCACAGGCCTAGGCTGTGTGACTGGCTGTTAAAAAGTTGCAGCTGACACAGCCAGCTTTATAGGCATATTTAACAGCGCATGATGGGAGGGTGCTCTTGAAGTTACACCTGGAAGTTTAACAGCAGTGCTTCAGGATTCTGAATGAAAACCTAACTAATGAGTTAACAGGCTAGTGAGGTTTGTTTGTTTGTTCAACCTGGGTTTTATTAAAGCATGCACTGAATCTGACTGTTGTATTTCTGTTTGGTGGTTGCTGCAGTTTAGAGCAAACATGAGTAAATAACCCTATGGTTGTTCACAATAATATCTGAATGATTGGGGACAAAGACTCCAGGTTGAAGAAAACAAGCAAAAGCTTCTAAAGCTGTAATTGGAAACTTGGGGGAGTAGCAGAGGCTGGTTCTGCTGGAAGGCCTTGCCAGCAATGAGGTATTTAATTGGAGAATCTACAGCTGAATGATACTTGAACAGTCCTGAGGGTGACAGGGAAGAATTATTGCTTGGCCACAGTCCGAGCTGTGTTGTAATGGGCTTGTGCTGTTACTTCCAGTATTGGCAGAACAAACTGCTGTCTGTTTTCTCGGACAGATCTTGCCATGCCTTGTTTTGCATGTAAAGTCGATACAAGATCAGCACTGTTGGTTATTTAACTGTCATTTGTGCCTACATTCAGACTGCTTCTGCAGCAGAACTTGGTGTGTTTGACAAGAACTCAATCTGACGAGGAAGAAAAGTGAGAGGGGACCTCAAAAGGCTGGATCTTTAGCTATTATGTGCCCASAGAGCCCAAAGTGGACTTTAATTAKGAATATTTATTAACTAATGGAATTAATCAGCTAATAGTGGTTGACTCTACTGCCCAAGAGTAATGGGAGAAGTCAGTAATCGGAAGGCCAATAATCTGTGACAAACTTTTTCTTTTTTAATCTTTCAAGAACAACAGGCCTCTAGGACCTCATTCTAAGATAAGGGGGAGAGTTCAGATTTGGGGCTGCACCAGCTGTTCACTGCAAACAGCTATTCTGCTTTCTTCTCACAARCAGAACCCCAGCCAGCTGAATGCAAGAAATCTGTGCAACGAGATTTCTCACTGTCTTAGCTTTCTTACTGCCTTAGCCCTAAGAGAAGTCAATAGCAGCCCCATTCCTTATGCAGGAAGGAACAGTGAAAAGGAAGCCTGTCATCCCCTCTGATACGTGTAAGAGATGTTAGTGTCCTGGCACTGTATTCACATCTGGGCAAAAGGACAAACAAAACAGCTTTTTCATGAACACTGTGTTTGTGAGTGGGAGCCTGCAGGGAGCCTCCTGCCAGCCAGGTCAGAGATAGGGCCTGGGAACTCCTCTGCCTTTTGGTATCTCGCCCTAGTGATTTGCTTCAAGATCAATTGAAAACTACCCAAGCCCAATATTATGAAACACAGTTTATTAAAAAACAAAGGACTAAAAACAGATTAGATCAGCCAGTTTAAATTTACACTTTGTAAATGAAACAAGATAAGTCATTCTCATCTCAATTACAGGGAGAAAAAAAAAAGTAACTTACATCCACAAATGACATCCTCTCTGATCTCCTTGCCAGGATCACGCTATTAAGATGTAACTCTTCCTTATCAAGCCCACTCAGTCCAGGGTAGCTGCCCTGCTTTCCACACACACACACAGACACCCAGCACGTCTGGCTCTGCAGGAGACATAAGAGAAAAGGATGTCAAATTGCCACCCAGAGCCACTCTAGGAGCTGAGGAACCCAGTAGAAGTTACCAGCCCTTGGTGAGACAGATGGATCTGAACTACCTATCAGGTTCTGTAAGTTCTATGGGGAGTTTCTTCTCCTTCCCTTTTCCTTCAGGGCTGTCAATGATTTAGATCCACCATTATATTCAGGGCCTACCTTGTCACCTCCCTTCCCAATCACTTAGATAATCATATAAAGTTTGCATTTAATTGCTATTCACATCTCTCTCATTTTGCAGTCTGTATATTTAATTCCAATGAACTGTGAAAGAAAGGACATTACCTTCTACAAAGGTAGCTCAAGTTTGTTTCTTGTAGACACCTATAAAGTGAAGTTAATCTAGAAGAGAATAATCTGTACTGCATACAGTAGATCATGAAGGAACTGCAGGAAAAAATACTGAGGCAATTTGTCTTGTCCTTATAAGCTTCTCCTCTTCCCCATCCTGTAATAAGGAGTAAGGGTTAGTCTCTGTAAACTGGGAAAATGAAATGTCTGCTATCCTGTTCTTTGAAACACCTATTCAGTCTACAGTTGTAGA
>NW_020455755.1:2340727-2392623 GCF_003342845.1 Nothoprocta perdicaria
CAAGCAACTGCCCTCAAAACAAGTGTAGACTCCCTCCCTCTCTGCTGCACTTTTCAGTTAAAACTGCAAGCAGTTTGGGAGCTAATATTAAAAAGATAACAGACTCTAAGTAATCATCCGCTGCATAGTTAGAGTGGACATAAATATTACATGTTTTCCAGCAGCTCAGCTTTTGGATAGCAAGACAAAAGAAAAAAGGGATATTCAAAAGAACAGTTGACTCATTTTTATCTTTTATTATGAGCTAATACCAGGATGACATTCAAATGTCAGATGGCACAATTAAGACAGTCTTGGTAGGAATTATTCCAGCATTCCCAAAATTACAATTTCGTACACGAATGGCATCAAATGTATGCATCACTCCCACAGAGAAAAATGATGAAATTCTGAGTATCTTATACCGGAATATTTTCTGCATCAGATGGGAAAAGAAAAACTGCTGGTAACACAACTGACCTGTAAGCCTCCTGTGATAATGACCTGCAGAACAAAACATTCCCCTATTTAATATCTAGTTAAAAAAAAAAATATGACTTTTGTTCAAGTTTAAGATTTAATACTTTTATATGGTTAGCCACAGTAGGTATTAACCTCAGTTTTACTGTATTTTTGTAACACTACAAAAATCCTATAAAATCAAATTATAGTGAATTTTTCAGTGATTATAATTAAAAAAGCGCAGCTTGTACAAAATAAAAAAAATAAGATTCTATACTCTAATGAAAAATTTAAGACATTTTTAAATGAACAAAAGAAAGCACTTGTTAAGCTCTCCAATATTCAATGCATTCTGCACTTATCTGAAATAGCCAGAAAGGAGCTAGAACTCTACTCCCCTTAGTTCATGACTAATAACTTTGACACTATTATATATAATAGAGAGGATCTATGTCTGATATTTTTACAAATAAATACAGGATAAACCATATTGCATAGTGTGTGCTTGCTGTCTGAGTCACACTCCAAAAGTTTCACAGTTATGGTAGGGAATTAAACTTATAATCCACGGGATGAAACATTAACAGTACATGAAATTTACTTTTAAATATGATAAATTTTATATATAATAAGCAGTGAACTCAGACAAACAACTCTTGCCATTCTTGCCAGCCATACTAAACCAACTCTACTGGACAATTACATCCAGCCAACTGATGAGCAACCGTTAGCTGTAACTAGGACCAAGAGAGATTGTTCTGTTTCCACGTTCCTCTATATGCAGTAAACATGTTGGGAAGCCTATGTTAACAGGTGGCACAGGGCCTCCTGTATGCATACATAATGCATACAGACATGAGCACGGTGGTTTTAGTTTCACAACATGCCACTGGTGGTCCTGTTACTACTAAATAAAAAYAAAATAAAGCGGCACTTTTTCGGTACAATTTATATCACTATATCATGGTAACTTAGTTTTCCTTATAAAACTAAAAAAAAAAAAAAGTCTTGAACAAAAGGCTTATCAAGAAGAAGAAAAAGCATCAATTTATACTCAGTCTTATATATCTTTTTGTTTCTTTGTTAGTACCAACAAGATACCACTGAATCCTTCTGGCTAGCAAATTTTAGAAAACAGCACTCTGATTGGATTCAATGTCCTTAGAGAGTTTTATGGCTTGGATCCTATGGCTCAAAAAGACTCATTATACACAGAGTAAGCAGAATCTACAAAAATCCCTACTGTTGTGAAACGCTAGAAGTAGACTTTGCACAGTTTGACTAAAGATAATGTAATGTGTGGCAGGCAAAAAGTGACAGGACTTGTATGCAGCTGTATGATTATATACACACACACACACACACACACGCACACACCATACGCTCACTCTAACTAGTGTAAAGCTCTGCAGATATTAACCCTTTCACCAGCTATGTTCATGGAAATGCTTTCTTTAAGGCAGGAAGTATTTAAGTAAGGTAAAGTTACCTTTATTTTATTCTTTGTACCTGTAAGTCATTTGTACAGATTGTGACAATTYCAAAAACATAAATAGTGTCCTTAACATGTTTCCTAAATTAAGTTGCGGAAGTTCTGACCCACTGTGGAAGACATTCACTGAAAGGCCATTTAACACTTTTCTCTCATACCATCAGCAAATTATTGCCCCAGCATAGGATTTTTTTTTTTTTGATTAATTTAGAAATGTATAATGGCAGGGAACTCCCATAAGCAAAATTTTATTTAAAAAGAAAAATCCCTCGAATTCTTACCCCTTAATTACAAAACAGTTTACTTGCTTATGCTACGTAGAACTTACAGATGTTTCCTCTTGTGGCAATATGTCCTCCACGACTACTGACCTTGTTTGCTGATGCACCTTTTCCTGACCTTTCTATGAGTAAGAATCTGAGCTCAGCTGTCTCCATCTAAGTGACTGGCACATACAAAGGTGATGTTTCCCAGTGAAATGTCTGCTGAGGACAAGGATGAAATAAGCAGGACATGTATGTGAGGCCATGGCTTCCAGTTAAGCCTAGAACATAGCAGCAGTGCTATTTGATTAGATCCATTTGTATCTGCAGTAACAGGAATTTCAGCTGGGTAAAGCAAGTGAAATGGTTCTCTCCCACCCCATACTCCGACGTTTGTAACCGAGCGATTTGCTTACTGATTTTTTGTTTCACCAGCAGAAGAATCAGAACTACAGTCCTTATTTTCTTCACAGCAACCAATTATTTTGCTTTTTTTTTTTTTTTTTAATTTTGGGATACTTTCCATAATGAGCTGAATCAAAAAATCTATTTGAAAAATATATATTTATATATATATATAAAAAAACTCATTAGGTTTTGAATGTGACTACCAATTAAGTTTATCTATCATCTTTGATTCCACCCCATTGTAGGAAACAGCTTAACCAAGCTTGCATGCTAAATATTCCTCAGACGCAAGCGCTTAGGCATTTCATACTTTGCCTAGTGAAAGGGCTAACCCTCCGTGACACATTCACAACTAGACCAGTGATTCTGAAGCAACATCCTGACCCTTAATACTGTCAGTTTCAAGCTATCAAGCTGAAAAATCCTCGATAAGGTGAGAAGATGTCACTGCGAATCAATTAGATGATGTGCCTAGAGTTCTGCAATACCATTTTCTAAAGTTTTTTTTATGCACCATTGATTGACAGAAAAAAAATCCATTTTTCTTTGCTTTCCAAGTCGCTCTGTGCAATGACTGACTCTTTGATACTGTCATTTTTTGAAAGTAAACCATATAAGCCCTCACACTTCCACTTCAAGGGGGCTTATGTCCATTCTTTGTTTTCCACCTTTAAAGGCTTTTAAAAAAATTGTGTTGTCATAGATTCATGCGCAAGTGCTCTGGTCGTTTGGAAATCATAGGAAAAGCTTGTTTTTTATATGGCCCAGAGTTTGGTTGTCGGATTGGAAGTGGTGCTGAGGCCTCTCCACAGACTGTCACATCCATTTGTTCTATTCCACTCGTTTCCATTGGATATTCCACAGGTGTCTGAGTATTTGATGCGCTGGCAGAAGCACCTCTTCCCCAGAATTCCCCAGGGGAGAACTTTACAGGGCTTTAAAACAAGAAATATAAAAAAAAAAAAAAAAAACACAGAGGTGAAGATACACACAGCACCAGGCACGTCCTTCATTCTGCAAGAGGCTGAACTCACAAGCCTATATTGAAGCACTTAATTCTTTCTTCCACCTTCARAAGTTTGACAGAGTTTCCAAGTCTATCAAGGTTCCTTGTAAAGTTAAAATTCTTTCATCTGAGCAGCTGGCATAATATATTTCTAGATCAGTGCAGATGGCATTTTCTTTACTAACATGATTCTTTAGCAGCCCAAAAACATTTAGGAACAGTTCCTAAAAATTCTGCAAGTTTTAGATAAATGTTGTGCAAAAATCACCAGACAGTGAGGCCGTACCAGTGTTGCACAGCTGGCAAATTAGTACTTCTTGTGCTGCCAAACACCATAAATTTGACTCGAATAATGTGGTTTATAAAACTGGACTGATGCTGCACTTCTAACTGAAGTGATGAGATTACTGAGAAGAAAACACATTTCTTATTTTTAGTGCGAATGTTTTTCATAAACTTGCTAAAAAAGGGAACCCAAAATAATAATAATAATTAAAAAAGAATACCTGACTGGTGTCCTAGGGCTACCTATGAATCTGCGAGGTGATCGAATTTTTGGTTCAAAAGAAAATTTCTCTTTTACGCTTTCAAGTACAGATGGAGCCACATATGTAAAACCCTGCAAGAGAGGAGTAAATGCACTGTCACTTCTAAGCAAGATTTACATTTATGATCACTTCTACAGATATGGCCAACATTTAACAGGGAAAGAAACTTATAAAAAGAAGAATAAGTACAAGCACATGAACTTCTTGTCACTTCCCAAAGCAAACAGTAGGATTTGAGTTCTTCATCTCAGTACCTTTCCACCCCAGATATTTCTGCTGAGAACATTGATCCTCACAGAAATGCTCGGATTAATTCATTTTTAACTAAAGACATTTTTATTCAYACTTAAGAAAAGCAATCCATGATCAATTTTAAATTTCAACACCTACACTTCAGAAAGTGGGCAGGGTTTGTTGTTTAAGGTACCAACCAATCCATAATCCAAACAAAAAATATTGAAAGCCTGCAGGTGTTTCAAACCTSCTGCAATAGATATGTTTGGAAGTATGGTGACTTGCTTCAACTATCAGGTGGTAAGACTAGAGAGAGCTGTGCTGAGATGCCCTACTGAATCATTAGACACTTGTCCCTTGCTCACTTACCAGAAAGACCTGGTTGGCACTTTCACTGAGAGTAGAGTCATCTGGGCTATCAACAGGTGTCTGACGTGTAAACTTTGAATCAAACTGGCTCACATCCTCTTCAGATTGCTTTGCAAAAACAAAATGATTAACGGTTTATATTACAGATATCAACCAAATGGCTTAGCGGTGATCAGTGAAGCCTCTGGATGGAGTTCATTCCATAGGTTTTTTGGCAGAGCTCTGTGGTAGTAAAACCCTGGAGTGGTGTCGGAATCCTGTTGCTGCCAGTGGGAGGTCACTATGGGCACTGACACTGAGAAATAAAGGCAAGGGGGAGGGGCAACAATTATGGATCAAAAAGGAAGATAAATTAAAAAGATGCCTTTAAAAAAAAATCTTAAATTACAAGCAAAAGCGTTTAGAAATACATTGCCAGCTTCACTGCATGTTTAATGCTGGTAATAAACAGTATAGAACAGGTGCATCCGTTAAATAATAGATAAGTTTCTCCAGGCAATCTCAACTCATTTTTACAGATGCAGAAGTGTTTAAACTATTTGGGACAGACAGTTATGCTGGAATTGTATATTAAGAATGTAGTTTAATTCAGTCAGAAAACACAGACATCATTCCAAGATCCCATCTCTCATCTTAAGTATAACTGAACAGACAATATATCTTTGTTTGTAGAGGTCTTCRTGCAACCATGAAATCACATTTTTAAGAACCAACTGGTTTATACAAGTAGCTTTTATAAACTGTGCTAAGAATAGGGAGAGGGGAAAAAAACCCACTATCTTTGGATAGCTGGTTTGTAAAGTTTATGTCATTCTGAATGTTAGTGAAAAAAGTGAGGGGGGGGGGAGAGAAAAAAAAAAAAAGATGCTCCACACCCTCAAAATAGGGGGTTCGTTCATTCCTTAAATATTGATACTAGCACCAGTTCTCAGAAACAAACAAAGAAGTCTGCATCTGAGAACTAGTAAGCTGATGCAATGGCACATCACATTGTTGGAGCTGAAGTTTCTGAGTTTTAGACACTMCATGGTTTGAGACCTTTCCTAGAGGCACACAAGGGCCATCTCACAGCATTCCGAGTACATACCAATAAAGGTTTAAAAGGAGGTTCCACCTTCCGTGCCAGCAGCTCATCCCAGTTAATGTGTCTGAAGAATGGGTGAGCCTAAAAAAGTCAGCAACAGGACAGGGTCACAGTCAGTCTTCAGGGTACGACTCAGAAATTTGAGATAACAGTGATCTGTCATCACTGTTGCAGATGCAATGGTTTTTGTTATATCTTAATGTTAGTATGAAAAGCAAATTAAAGCAACACTAAGAAATAATAATCACATTTGTTTCAGGTCCTCACTGTGCTGCTTTCCTTTCCAATATCTCATTGGGGTCAAGTGTAATATATTCTGCAGGAGAATAGCTAAAAATTGGCACCATCTCTCTTAGTCAGAAAACGTACACTGTTTTCTTTAAAAGCATTAGAAAAAAAAAACTGATATACATTTACATGTCAAAAAAAAAAAAAGCTGAAGGTATTTTACTAAGTATCTAAAAATAATGTAAAAATACTGAATTAAAGCAAAATTATYGTTAACAGTGGAGTAAAGAAACTCAGAAGTAGCTAATGTCGTCCCAAAGAACATCATACTGGAAGTGAGCGGCRCTAGGYAGCACTGAGTGCAAASTAACATTTTTCTCTTGGAAGAGCTKCACTAAATACACATACKGGCAGGTTTTTCATCAGACCACTAGTGCATCATCACTAATATTTGGCCAACAGTTCAGCATTGTACAGCTAGCAGGAAAGAACACCTGGAATACAAGGCTAAAGACAATAAGTTACTTTTCAATTCTGAAATCATCAGATAGACAGGTGCTCTTTTCTTCAATGTTGTAGGAATCACATTTTGACCAGTTGTCAGGTACAGCTGCCTTTTMGCTCACTGCATGTCAAGACAAACATAATGTCTGTTGATGTACCCTTTAAGCTAAGAGAAATGGAGTTTTTCAGTGAGTTTATTAAGGAAAGAAGCTACCTGAACTTCTCCAGCATCTCCAGGACCAGCTCCTAGACGTGAGGCAGCATTTCTTTTTAGCAGCTTAATGAGATGGAACATAATATAACAAGGAAAGAAAATTACTCAAATAGTTATGCCATTATGAATAATCTATTTCTGACACGAATCATCATTTGAATTAACAGCACACAGAATGAATACAGAGAATCAGAATTAATTAGAAAAAGGATGTATTTTCAAGAAAAAACACTTTCTTTACCATGCAAAACCAAGACCAACTTCATAATTAGTAAAACAAGCCTGGACTGAAAAGCCATAGTGGTCTCACTATGCTTCTATTTTCCACATACACATGTGGTATTGACATTCATTAAAATCTACCTTTTTAAGCAGATCTCTGGCTTCTTGTGTGAGGTAGGGAGGCAAGTTGAGTTTACACTTGAGAATCTTGTCAATTGTTTTCTTTCTGTTCTCCCCAGTGAAAGGAGGCTAGAAAGCACCATTGCAATGGAAGGAAAAATAGGACTTGTTCAGTACTGTAATTTATGCACACAGAAAATACCCGAGCAATTTCTAAAGCACAAAAAAATACTGCGAAAGGGAGTCCCAAATAACTGTCTGGGTCACAAAAGCAGCTTGTGACTCTAGCCAAAGTAAGTTTAACCATCTTTTAGTTATATTTTTCACTTGCATCTGTACAAGCACATACATATTTACACATGTATCTGAATTAGAATACAGATAAGCTCAAAAACTAGGAAGAGAGATACATGCAATTATAACTGTGCACCTACTGCTCCAGTCAGCATGTCATACATTAATGCTCCCAAACTCCACCAGTCCACAGCACGATTATGCCCACTCCTCATCAAGATTTCAGGGGCCCTGTAATAGGAAAAAATAAAAAATAYAAAGATATTTTAAATGAGATTAACACTAATTCTGACTGCTATTTTTCAAAGAAAGCTTCATTTATCATGTAGAATTACTAAAAATGACTGAATGTATGGACCACCAGTTAGAAAAGGTAAAATTCAGCCATTACCCCCAGACCAGAGTAATACTTTTCTGTTTCATCAWGCAGCTCACATGTATTCAATTGTTCCGCAGAACGTGTGCGTGACTGTTCCATCATGAATAGACTCTTTACATAATCCGAAGTCAGTCAATTTTACGTGCCCTGCAATTAAACAAATAAAACCTAAAACGTGCCAGAATTCTGCAACTTGCACAAGCAGCATTAAAAAATATGAATTTCCAGCATGAATCTGCAACAAACCTGAACTACTTCTAGTTACCTTCAGTGTATCTACACAGAAATATAGTTATAAAACAGAATCAGGTGATCACATTGCAAACATCTGAATTATCTCTGCATAAGAAATTGCTGCCATTTAGCAAAGAAAAATGAGACTTCCAAAACTTGCTCACATACAGTCAAATGTCTATGTCTAAATGCCCATTCTTCAATCATAAACAATGTAAAGTATTACTCAGATGAAAAACTAGGTTACTGAATCTTACTGCTTGCATCAAAATTTGGAGAACTTTCAAAGATTGTAAAGTACCCTAAATTATTCAGTCCAAAGAGTTAAGCTAAGTCAAAAAAAAAAATGGTAGAGACTGTRAGATGGTAGAGACTGTGAGAGTAGTCAGTCTCATGTGGTCAATGCAGCCACATGCTTAGGATTTACTACTACTGTCAGGTAAAGTTTCAAAAACTAGGTAAGTCACTTCAGCTCCAGGTGATTTGGCRTTTTATATATTTTGCCTTTTCTAATTAATGTCTTCATTTATCTTCATTTCTAACATGTCACAGATTATGCAGATTATGCAAGACAAAGATTTTCAAGTACTTTGTCACAATCCAACAGAATTATGCTTTAACMAGTGCTTACAGAAGTGCAGAAGTCAATCATTCAAAAGATACTTGCACTAAACACATGACACTTGGAGCTTACAGGATTCCTTGTATTAAATCTGAAGAAACACTCTTAAAGGACAAGCAATTAGCTTTGGCATTTATTCAGTYATACCAAAAGCGATAAGGGATGTGTCATTGTTCTAAGGAAATTCACATATAAATGAAGTGTTGTGACCTTGAGAAAGGATTTTCATAAGACTGGAACATAAAACTGTCACTATATTTCTACCTTGATGATTAAGCATGATATTTTCTGGCTTCAGATCACGATAGATGATTCCTTTTTGATGCAAGTGTCCGAGCGCCATTGAGATTTCTGCCAAGTAAAAGCTGAAAGAAAAAGTATGCCCCACAATCAGTCATATTCAAACTCTGGCCATAAGAAAAATAAATACAGCCATTACAGGGATCCTAAAGATTCTCTWATTGCCTGGTAAAATTGTGTGCGGACAAACACAACAAACACAACAAACAAACAAAATCCACAAAATACAGTCAAATCAAATCTTTAACAATATTTTCTCCAGTACCTGAAATACACCCTTCATCACAGGCACATGAATAAACTCTGGAAGACAGTCTCACGCTTCAACCAGCAACAAATGCTCGAGCCTGTAGTTATGCCTGCACAAACTGGTAAGTACAGAGCACATATGTCTGCACAAAATCCAATTAACTGCTCTTTTTACTAGAGTAACATGAATAAAGAGTTACAGTCTCCCAAATCAGAAYGAACACTTTACGGCTCCAAGCCCATCTATTAATTTAGCAAAATATAATTGGTTTCACATACCAAGCTGTGTCTTCCATAAATATCCCTTCTCTCTCTAACTGCATAAATAGTTCTCCTCCTGTCATAAGAGAAAAAAAAAAGTGTAACGCTCAATTAAAAGTATATTCTACCATTTTTCAGTCAGTCAAAAATCTATTTTCTTGTTTCCCTATCTGTGAAGGGAATTTCTTGCTTCACAAGGAACTTGCAAGGACTATGACTTCAGGTTATCAGTAAGACTTCACAGCATCTTTTCAAGGACAAATATGCACTTGGCTATGTCAGATTCCAAGAGCAGATAACAATTTAACATACTGACCACTGAGATACTCAAGGATGAGGTAGAGTTTTCCACCGGTCTGAAAGGCATAAATTAAGTCGACAATGAAGGGATGTTTCACTTCCTCCAGTATATTCCGCTCTGCTTTTGTGTGAGCGGTATCTTTTGCATTCCTTACAATCATTGCCTACAAGAAAGGCAGAAATATGTGACTGCAAATACATGTTGAAAAGAGCAGGCTTTTAAATTTATTTCCATTCCAAATTACTAAACCTTAAGACTATATTTGAGTCAGCAACACAGGAGAAAAGAAACGAAATACCACCATAAAATACTCAAAATATTCTGATTTATTACTAAAGACTAATTCTTTATTTCATAGATTCACACAATAATTTAGGTTGGAAGGTGCCCCCAGAGGTATTTAAAAGGATTAACTGTTACAAACTATTGAGATAGAACAGTTTAGCAAATGATTAATTAATTAGAYAGGAAAACAACTGTATACATCCCAGATACAGTTTTGATTTCAGGTATACTAAATAATTAAATAGTTATAACAGCTGAAGGGGAGGGCAATTTCCTGGATTCAAATAGGAGTGAAATGTGAGTATTTACGTTACCTTTTTAAGAACTTTCATGGCAAAAATTTTTCCAGTATTTGCTCCAGTTACTTTTCGTACTTGAAATACCTGCAACACCAATACAAAGGCAATCATGTATTATAAACTACACATGTCATCATAAGTTCAAAACAAAGAGAGCACCTAGAAATGCAAAGCTGCCTGGAAGGGAAGAGTTTGGCAGTTCTACTGCCACTAGAGGCTGSAGGAGGGATCCTGCTCTGAACCACCCCAATGCCAAGGTCTCTGCTGAAACACTAACCTTCACATCCTGGAGGTTACCCCCAGCAGAAATTTTTCTGAATACAGGACAGGAAGACTAGGTCTTGCCAAAGGCGGTACTTTCACCACCTTCAGTGTAATAGATTTGCTTCAATAGAAAAAAGTTCCTTACCTTTCCATAGCCACCTTTGCCAAGTACGCGCAGTAACTCAAAGCACTCTGGTCGGATCTTTTCTGGACCTCTGTTTACACTAGTTTCTGAAATCTCAAATTTTTCACAATGTTCCATGCCACTGAATAAAATTGAGACAAAAACATAAGGCTACCCGATGCTCAAAAGTGATCAAGAGAAAGCAAGCAAATTACTCTGAAAAACATACAGTATACCTGGCAAAACTGAACAACTGCTTTGGAGATTTGGTGAATTCCTAGCACTAGAAATTTTGTGTGTGCAAAACAGTAAGCAGCAACTTGCACAGAAAAAATAAATTCGCAAATTATTTGGATTGAAAGTATGAAGATTTCCTTCAGATTTCTACATTCTTAATGTAGTAAATCYCTGTATTAACAGGAAGAATTTTTGAGGACCTGAGTCTCAAACTATCTTAATTCCTGAAGGCCTCAGGTAAAAACAATATTATAAAGTGTGTTTAAATGACATCCAACAGCCCTAGTCACAGTAAGACTTCTATAACACAAATATTGTACACAAAAAGCTGCAACATAAAACTACCTCAACTCTGAACATGCCACAAAAGACTAAACCCTAATTTACTGATGCTTCTCAATTATGCTACAGTTCTGCAGAAGAAAAAGTGATGATCCTGCCAAAATAAACATGACTGAACTGTTCAGACTGCATCGATACTTCTCACAGTGCAGTACACTGAAACAGTGTGGAAAACTCTATAAACTTTAAATGAAATAGAGGTAGCCATTCCGTGAACTTCTATCACAACTTCTGAATTCTACCTCTCAGCTGTTTCACACTGCCACACAAATCTGCAACTGGAGCCTTTACAAAATGCACAGAACATACAGCGCTCTGCAGACAGTGCTTTACACACATAYTGCAAGTATTAGTCAACTACAACAGATATGTTAGGAGAAACAAGGATTAAAAGACAACAGCAGGTTTTGCCATTTTTTTTTTATTATTATTATTATTTTATTTCAAGATACAGTTCACAAGTTTTAAAGTAAAGAAACAGTGGAACAACTAGAAACAACTGAAAATTGAACAGGAATGACAAAATCTTCTATTTAACTTAACGAACACGTTGACATAATTAAGAGATTATAGGCAGYTGGCATGAATGGTACAGTACATTTCTTAGCAGCAACTTACAGGTCGTATTGGCCAAGTCCTCCATGGTCCATGCTCTCACTTAATTGTCCCTGTGGAGGGGAGTGGTAGAGGAAAGATCAGTTATAATATGAGAAGAAGCAGTGTTAAAAATAAACTCAGTGATATGTTTTACAACTTTTTAGTTTTTGGTATTATTAAATTAACCCAAATGTTGGAGTAATGAATTACCACTAGAAGATACAAACGCACAAAATTCTGCAGGAGAGCTGCAGCATTTTCTTGCATCTCAGTGAYGCAGGGAACCACTGTTTTACCTGACTGCATTGGTACTCAATTACTTTTATAGGGGAGATAACAATTAAATTTCCTTCCCCTCAGTAATTTGAAAAATACTAGAATGCTGCATTAAAAAAATACTTTTTACATATGTAAACAGATGAATCAGAATCCACATAAACCGGAAACAAACAACTGAGAGGGTTTATTATATGCTGATTATTATCTAATCCCAATAGGAACAAACTAACAAAACTTGACTCTGAAAGTTTAAATAAATACTTCTGCTGATCAATAATCATTCAGATAGATCAATCCAGGCAAATAAAAAAAGGCTCAAGCACTTCAACAGAAACATTAGGCACCATTAAAGAATACAGTTAAATTCTAAAGAAATATTTTCTTAAAAGAATTTTTGACTTGATCCCTTATGAAAGGCAAGATGATATCTCCCTCTTTAATTATGGTTCTACATGGCAAAAGAAGTGCAAACCCGGCAGACAGCTGGAATGAATACAAACAGAATTCAGTGGGCAAGCTTATATGTATATAAAGAGACTRTAAGTTTGTAAGAAACAGTCTGAACTCTAAGGACTGGATGCAGATTTGATGACTGACTTGTGCTATTCACAGAAAACTAGGAGAGAAAAAAAGAGATATAGAGATCCACGAAAAAGCAGACCAAACTAACAAGTATATTTTGGGGATATTATGCAAATGAAAACACTAACCAAGGAAAACTATGAATTTTCAATAGCTTCCAAACCAAGTAAACATTAAAGCTTGCAGAGGCTGTTTTGTTTTGGTGGTTAAGCTGGAAGGGAATTTAACTTCTGGTTCCTTCTCCTAACACCACCAGCAATTACCGGGTCCAAAAGTTCAAGTCAGTTTCCAGGTCAGAAAGTTGCCAGCTCATGTCCTCTTGATAACATTCATTAGAAAAGCCAGGCTTATTGACATCTGTTTCACAATAAAACCCACTAAAACTGCCCTTGAATCCACCATCAGTAAGAAAAAAAAAAAAAAATTCAAAAACCATTACACTTCTACATCTTCCTCCTTCTTGAAGTTACCTCTTGGTTCTGACAAAACTTGCACATGTCACTCCTACCCTCCTGAACAACAGTCTTCATTTACAATACTGAAACAAATTCACTTCAGATGCCATACCACTATTTGCAAGGATTTTTTTCTTATTAACAAAAGAAATGGAATGGCATTCTGGTTAGCAACCCTTCAGTGCGTAGCTATTGTTCCATTTACTACAAAAAAAAAAAAAGGGTAAATGTTGTTTTACTTGCTGTGATAACCACTGCAAACAACCATGTGGCTTATGAGTACACCCTCCACCTAGTGCGTGTTCAGATTTTCCAGACCAGCCCTGCCTGTGTGAAACTACAACTGCCCCGTCCTTGAGGCTACGAGGGTTAGAGCTCCCAGGAGCTGCAAGGGTCCAGCTCCAGGCAGGCTRCATGAGATAACCTCAAATTTACAAGGAGCTCACTTTCAATTTAATGATGCCAACCTCCCAGTCTGTGAGGTCTTTGTGATATTCAGAAGACAGACCCAACGCCTACAGACACAGCTTTCTGTTCAACATTTTTTTCTAAGGAACACTTTTCTGATCCTTCCCCTTCRTTCTTGCTCTTATATTCTCTGCTTTCTGCTTCTATTTTAAATTGAGGTCCATTCGAATTTTCCTTATCTGATTTCCAAATGCATAATTCCTCTGCTGATTTTTAAGTTTATTTCTTGAGTATTTCTCCAAACACGAGCAGCAAGCACATAACGCTGAACTTAAGTGTTCACCACCATCACCAAACACTCACTTTTTTGTGCCACAGTGCCCATTAACATTCATATTCATACAAGCTGTGTTATAAGTATTTCAGTTATGCCTATTTTTAAAAATCCACTGTAACTAATTATATTTTAAATTATTCCTTAAAGTTACTCTTTTAGGCTGAATTATGGGGAGACGGTTAATTCCTGCAGTCCCCCTTACAACCTGTTCTTGGCAGCAGTAATAGTGTGATGCAAGTGGCATTTTTTAAGCCAGGTTCTTTATTGATTACTAAGGTCACGGGCAGCGTTTTCTCCTACACTCCTTCTGTTGTAGCAGGGGATCTCTATATGCAGGTCAGATATGCAGCGGGGATGCTGCAGCTGCGATACAGAGCCCCGGGTTATCTCAAGGATCCCAAGAATTTCATAGGGGCATAAATAGCACAAAATCAATGCAATAACGGCTCAAACAGTAGCAAAGCTTTAATAKAAAACCAAAAAGAAAACACAAGAATGCCAGGAAAAAAAATCATACGCGGGGTTCTTGCAATAAAGCTCCCCGGGGCCCCGCAGAACGGCTCCTGCGAGGGAGTGCAGGTGAGAGGGGCTGCAGAGCCGACAACCGTGATCCGCGTTTAATTTTGGCGCTAGAGCAGCAGCTCTGCTCTGCAAGCAGCACTTGCGCGCTGACGTTAAAGCACGCGACAATTGAAAAAAAGAAAAAAATATATATATACACACATATATAGAGAAGCAATCCTCGCCGCGCCGCGCTTTTGGTAGCAGACCCCCAAAACAAACTTTCGCGCGGGGCCGCGGGCCGGGGCGGCCGCGGGCGGCGCTGTCAGGGCAGCAGAGGGCGGCGCGGGGCGCGGCCGCCTCACCTGCGCGGGCCGCCCGAGCGCGCGGCCCTCGCGCCGCCGCCGCCCGCCCTCAGGGCCCGGCCCCGGCGCCGCGCCCCGCCGCGGCCTCCCGCTCCCGCCGCGGGCTTCCCCGCTCTCACCCCCTCCTCCAGCTCCTCGTCCGAAGCCGCGTCCTCGGGCTGGTCCAGGTCGATGTCGAAGACGCCCGCCATGGCGCGGGTGCGAGCCGCGGCGCCGCCGCCCCTTCCTCGCTGCGCTGCCTCCGCGGGGCCTGGGCCGCCTCATGGGCCCGCACCCCCCAACTCCGCCACGGCCGCCATCGCCGGCTGCCAGGCCTCAGCGCGCCTGCGCAGCCGCCCCGGCTCCGCCCACCGCGCAGGCGCGCCGCCTGCCCCGCCATTGGTGGGAGGCCGGTCTGAGCATGCGCAACTGGTGCTCTTATTGGCGGCGGCGCTCGGAGCTGCTGCGGAGCATGCGCAATGCATGCCCCTCCCCTTTGCTCCTGGCACAGAGCGTGCGCAGAGGGCATAGCGAAGCCTACGGTTGTGAGCATGCGTAGTATGCTCCCTGAAGCCCACAAGTTTGACCACCTCCCGCCCTTGCCTGGCGCTGCCCGAAGTTCTCTCTGAGCATGCGCAGAGCGGGTTGTTCAAAGGCGCGTCTCGGCCAGTGCGGAGGCCTTGCGGGGAAGGGRCTCGCGCATGCGCCCTGCGGGCCCGGGCCCCTCAGCGCGGGGYGTCGAGGTCAGCACCGAGAAGGGGACCGGAAACGGGACCGAGACCGAGGGCGGCTGGGGGGGGCAGCCGGGCGGGCTGGGAACGTCCAGGGTGAAGCAGGTTGGRAAGGGGAGAGGGAGCAGAACGAGGTGGGCAACGGCGCAACATGGCGGCCTGTGGCGTGAGACAACGGCCTTGCCCTGGGGGAGGTGACCGGGCACCGACGTGCGGCCCCATCAGGTTGGACCAAGGCGGGTTTCAGATCACTACTCTTTTTTTTTTTTAAGTACTGCAGGGTCCCCTGCAGTGACCCTGGCACACAGCCTAGCCTTAGACGGCTAGGTGCAGATTAGCAGAATAATTGAAATTCAGCACAGGAAGGAAAAAAATGACATATGGTAGCCTGTACCTGCCTGCAAAGTGCAGCAAGGCTGAGTTTCTGTGCTGGCAGCTATTGCAGGACAGCTGTGACAGACGTTCGGTGGCCCAGCTGAGGCAATGAAATGAAAATGAAATGAAAAACAGCAGCCCAGAATAATGGTAGTTCAGATAGTGACCTTGGCCTCTTGTGAAAAGAGGGGGAAAAAATGGAATGGAAAAATGAGAAACAAGCATTACTGCAAAAACAAAGTGGGGAAAGTGGTTGTGCGTGTACCAATGTCATATCAAAACCTTATCTCTGGGAGGAAGGAGGGGCTCCCGGGAACCTTGCATTGCTTCATCTTTTTTTTTTTTTTTTTTTTTTTTTTTTTTTTTTTTTTTTTTTTTTTTTTTTTGGCTTCTGGCCCACGGCAGTGCAAGATGGGGCATCAGCTGGGTTTGCAAACAGGCCTCATATTTCTCGAGGCATCTAGTACTTTCTCAGTGCATTTATTCTGTTTCTATAGCCTTGCCTGAGGGCTTTGCTGGATTTTTCATTAGCCTTTTATTTTACTCTGCTTTACTAAGTAAAACTGAGACTTTGCTTGCCATGATTTGGATTCTGTTAACGTATATAGCAACGGTAAACAGAGTGCCTTCCTTTCACTGGTCACCTGCATTCCTGTGACGCCCAGGCTGACCTCCTGGCAGCAGCGTTTCCCCAGGAACAGCCAGTTGCAGCATAGCCCTTTCCTCACTAGAGATGACATGAATTACAGAACTGATCAGGAACCTACCTGACAACTTGATTATTCTTTTCTTTTTCCCCATGGTAACTAACAGGCATATGTTTTCTTTGTAGGGTTAAATACAGAGTGAGCAAGGATGTCAATTGTCACAGTCCAGCTTGGTCAGTGTGGTAATCAAATTGGGCATGAGGTATTTAATGCTATCTGCAGTGATGTCCATGGCAAGCATGGATTGTGTTCCAAGAAGGAGAATGAATCCTACCAGGACGCTTGCAAAGAACGCTTCTTCAGTCAGGAGAAAGATGGAGGTACAGAGTTTAAAGACTTGTTTCCCACAGACAGTCTTATTTCATAGATAAGAGTACAGAAATAATACATGCTTTACTGTCCCATTGAAGGTGGTAGTTCAGTTTATGTGGGTGCGAGGAAAGCAATTTGGGCCTTGGTACAAGTCTCTCTATCTTGCGTAAACAAATTACAAGATTGGCAAATTATTCTTACTTTATTTTTTTCTTCCTTACAGTACCTGTTGCCCGAGCTGTGCTTGTTGACATGGAACCCAAAGTAATCAGCCAAACCTTAGCAGTAGCTGCCAGGTCTGGCTACTGGAAATACGATGATCGGTCGCACTTCTGCCAGAAACAGGGCTCTGGGAACAACTGGGCAAATGGGTACGAACAGTCATTTCAGGCTTTGGTAACATAACTGTGCAGGCTGGTGGGCAGACTGGACTCTTTCAGAACTGTTTAATTGCAGCCTTGCAAGTACAGAGTGTAACATTAACCTGTTTTATTTTTACAATAGAGTAGCAGTCTAACCGACTGCTTTGTGCAAYGTGAAACTGGCTTTTGCAGTGAAGACTGTTTTAGAACAAGTGAAGAATACATTTAAAAACAAAACAACCAGCACATTTTATAAACAGCTAATTTTCTTTTTCTTTTGCAAGACAAACGTCACAGCAGAGTATTGTTTCTAAGAGACAGAATTGGCAMTGCTATTGAATAAGTTATATCACTAAAAAAGTAAAGTGTGCTTTATTAATAGGTTGATGTCATTTTTATTTTAATATAATCTGCCATGTCTTGTTACCTTTTCTCTTACTCAACAGTTACTCTGTTCATGGGCCTAAACACAAAGATATGATCATGAATCTGGTACAAAAAGAAGCAGAGAAATGCGACCGACTCAGTGGATTTGTCACAATAATGAGCATGGCTGGTGGGACAGGATCTGGCCTGGGAGCATTTGTGACCCAGTGTTTAAGGGATGCTTTTCCAGCCTCATTTATCCTCAACCATGTTATCTGGCCATATGGAACTGGTGAGGTGAATATCATGTGTCCCTGAGATATTCTACAAAATAGAATGTCAAAATCTTTGTGATTACAGAAGTAAAGCAATGTAAATAAACAAACTGCTTTCTGGAAGTAAAACATAGAATGTCAACAACTGAAAGAGACGAGAGAATAGAAAAAAAAATTACCTTTCGTAAATTGTACCTTTTAACAGGACAGAAAGCAATGCAGCTAATGAATTGTTTGCCTAATAGCTGGTACAGGTGGTGTCACAAAAATATTTCAAAATTATCAAAAGGTCCCTGAAATCTCAAGCTAGTAATAATAATAAAATATATATGTTGGCTCTTATATTACCAGGTGTTAATRGAGTTCCACAAGTCTTGCTCTCTGACCCTGAAAGCTATGCTAGCTCCTAATCTAACTTTGAAGAAAATAATCACTTCCAAATTATAACTATAGAAACAATAGTAGCTGGAGCAGTATAAACTAGAATGAGATTGAGTTGTTCGATTCATTTTGTGTATGGTTTTCTGCTTCCAGGTCATCGTTCAAAACTACAACTCTGTTCTCACTCTGTCACATCTGTACCGCTCGTCAGATGCCCTTCTTGTTCATGAAAATGATGTCGTTCACAAGATTTGTGCTCAACTCCTCAATATTAAACAGATCTCCTTCAGGGATGTAAATCGACTCATTGCACATCAGCTGGGAAGTGTTTTCCAGCCCATTTACGCATCAGAAGGTGCTTTACACTATAGCAGAAGCCCGTTAGGTATTTAACTATATTATAACTCTTAACATGTCCCCACACAGCTCTATAACAATTTCATTTTGTTGACTGAAGTTTTCTCTAGTCTTCTTACCAAAGTGTGTAGATACTACCCAGTTTTTAGGATATGATAATAGAAGCAAAAGATTAAACAACTTCAGATTTCAGCCCCAATTTGGTAGCAGAGTCAGGAGTATAAACCCCTACTTCCAATTTCAAAAGCTTATTTYCCTTTTTATTTTCAGTGACTATCATACTTACACTAATGTATTTTTCAAAGGAAATTTTGGAGTCACTTTTGCAACTCAAAATGCATTGCTTCTTACCTTATTAAGTGTGTGTAAAATTCCTCATTCTCTTCTCCCGTATTAACTAACCTATGAAGTGTTTTTTGCAAACTTGAGCAATTGTTACTTCTTTTTGCAGGGGACTTAATGGAGACCTTAGTTCCACATCCTGAATTCAAGATGTTGGGTCTTCGTAACATACCTCAGATGCCTGAAAACTCCCTAGCATACAGCACATTCAGTTGGCCAGGGCTCATCAAACATTTAAGACAGATGCTCATTGCTAATGCTGCAATGGAGGAAGGTAAAAACCATTCATTCACTCATCTTTAGCAACTATTTAGTCACTATTTGTGTTTAAATTTTTACAGCTGACATAAAGCTTACTGCTTTATAGCATTCAGTGTCTAGCTTCATTGAGTGCAGAAAAGAGCTGCTGCCCTCAGAGAGCAGGAATTTGTCTCAGCCAGCTGCTCCTCACTCAGCTATTCACTCAGCTGCCACAGGACCTCCAAGCCTGCTCCTGTTTTTGCTCCCAGACATCTCAGTTAATTATAACTATTGAAGATATGCAAAACAAACCAGCACTTTTTGACTGTGCACTTAATTTACATGATTCATTTGGAACATTCTTTGGATTGCTAGTTCTGCTAGGCTTATTTTTGTCATATCTTCTACTAATAGAAGTCATATGCTTAGCCTTCTGATATCATTTACACAGAGAATTCAGTATAGTTTCCAGTTATGCAAAGAATGGGATAGTAAATCGCTAACTATAGAAACAACATACTTTTTCTCTGCTAAGACTAGTGACTACCATGCCAGATTTCATAAATACTGCTGGATTAGCTCCATTTCTTGCCCAGAACTGCTGCTTAATTAACAGATAGAAACTACAAACCCATGATCTTAGCTTGTGGCACAGCATTAGTTAACATTTGACTCTTCAACTAGTCTGAATCTGTATTTCATGATAAACTTCTTATCCTTATTCCTCTTATCTCTTCTTTGTTGCCAAAACCTCTTCTTAGGTATCAATTGGCAAGTAAGACCACCATGTCCAGGCTCCTCCATTCCCTCCAGGCATTCCACAAGCAAACCACTGCATTTCAATACTTCCATTGCCAACCTGGTTGTCCTGCGAGGAAAAGATTTGCACAGTGCAGACACAGGTGAGAAGGAAAAACACAACAACTCAGTAACTCTTGTTTTACATCCCACTATTTTCTTTGCAACACTATTTTCTGCTGAAAGTGGAAAAAAATACCCAAGGCCATGTATTTCATTAGTAAGGTACATTTTCCATCTAYAAACACATTGTAATGTTCAAGGCCATCTTATATAATCACTTAGGGTTGTTGTACTTAAAACTAAGATATCTGTGTTTCCTGAAGCACTTCAGGGAAGGAGGAAGAGACTGAGGTTGATATATGTGACTATATACAGACTTGGCTATATATGTGACTTGGCTATATTGTCTAAAAATAGATTTAGTTGCTTTTGGAGTAACGAACATAGCTTGCATGTGCAAGTAACAATATAAAAGTACTCTGCTAGATAATCTAATTAATCTATTTAAAACGGGTACCTTTTAAATAGGCCCATCASTTTTCAGATTTTTTAAAGGCCTGAACTAATCTGCCAAAAACAGCAGTCAGGCACCCACACCGATGAAGCCACACAGGACAACTGAATTCAAGATGCAGTGGCTTTTGTAATTTTACAGTTGTCCAAAGGTCCGTTCTATTTCTGCTACAGGGAGTTTCCAAGATCCAGCACTGTATACATCATGGCTAACCCCCCAGGATGCTTTTAACCTGTGGAAAACACCACGAGCATTTAACAAGTATGAGAAGTCTGCTGCTTTGGTCAGCAATAGCCAGTTCCTGCTGAAACCTCTTGACAAGCTTGTCGGAAAGGCGTGGAATATGTTTGCTTCTAAGTAAGAAAAAAAAAAAAAAGTTATTTGTAGCTACCAGTGTATTTGCTAATAGATCATTGTGAAAACTGCTTTTTCTTTCAGCAAAGTGAAGGTGAATAAGCATGAAGACTTTTCCTACACTTTAGAGGAAWTGTCTTTATCCTCAAACTACAGTAGTGAAGCAAGGAACACAGAATAGCATTCATGTTCAATGGATAAGCAAGGCCACATGTTCTATTGCTGTCACTTGGACAATTTCCTCAGTGCTAAAACTTCTAGAATTTTGACTTCTACATTCCAGAAAAACAATTCCAAAAATAATACATAGAAACTCTTCTATTAATCACACAGTTTCTAAATGGTATATGGGCATGCTGCACCTTTAAGGAAAAAAAAATCCTGGGTCAGTCCAAAAACTGCTAGTTTTGTGTGTTTTATAAGGCTTATGAATTACAAAACTAAGTTCGAGAGAGAACAGTATAAACTAACCAGTGTRATTACAGACTGGAAACAGATTTTTGTTGATATTATGAAATCAGGTTGTATGGTTAGCATTTCTGATGTTCTTGCTGTCTAATGTGACTTCAACCCACAGAGCCTATATTCACCAGTACACTAAATATGGAATTGAAGAGGACGACTTCCTGGACAGCTTCACAGCTCTGGAACAGGTTATCTCCAGTTACACCACTCTGTGATTTTTTTTATTTTTTATTTTTATTTTTTTTTTAAATTCTCAACCTGCACTTTACTGCAGGTACAGCTCAGTAGAAGATCTACTTGCATCTGCTTCCCCAACTACATAAGACTGTAACTATTCCTCAGTTTTGCAAGTAGTGCGTGAATGTTTTAGAACATAAAAGCTAAGTCACAACTGAATGTGTTCATGTGGGCAGGTGATATTCTATTTAATATATCTAATAAATATATTTTTCAATACATGTGTTAAGAACAGAAGGTATATATTTTTATTATTTGAGATATTTGGGAAGCAAACTGCTGTTAGTTTTCAGATGCAAGGTCTGGGAATATAACAAAATAGATTATAGAATTTTAAACTCTTCCAGTAAATTTTACCACTGCCACAAGGTGGTGCCACTGTGAAGCAGGAGACTGCAAAGAGAGCTGTACTGAACTAGTTACAGGAAAAAAAGGGATTGCAATTGCTATTGCAACCCCCTRTTGCTCTGCAACCACACACACACATGCTTCAAACAGAACAGATTTGTGACTTTCTGCTTTTTTAAAGATTGGTGCGAGAGATTCTACATAATAAGTTAATACAACAGATTTGGGAAAAAATAAAAGCTTCTGTTAGTGTTTTCAGTTTCAGTTCATATTGAGARCTTTTGGAATTCCTTCCCCCTCACAATATAGGTTTTTTTCCATAGAAGTAATCACACTCAGTATTAAATAAGTATGCACCAAAGCGAAACAAACAAATGAAAACCCAGTCTCCAGGACTTTTCCCTTAGGAGATSGTCAGGCACCACTGTTTTCCTTTACAGCCTAGTGCTTTTCTGTGCCAGGCCTCTGAGCTTTTAACTAGAAGGTGAGCAAGCAAGTAGAATGAGAGCAAAAGTGTTAAAGGCATTTCCACTGTGGCTAATAAAGTGACTATATAGAACTCTTGCCCTATTAGAGAGTCTCATTGAGATTTAAAATGTTTAATTAATACAGAGGCAAATRCAGAAGTAATTCTGCTAGGCTTCAGTTGGAGGACAGCAGACACTGGGTGTCACTCTTGCTGTTCTTTTCTTTTTCGTTTAATTTACCTCTTCACTTCAGAACAAGAACAGAAGCACTAAGACCTCTGGAGCAGCTGTTTGCAAGGGAGTTCTGGCACATGAGAACTGAAATGCCAAACAGTCTTCTTGACAAGATTCAAGTAATTTTATCATGGAATTTGAAGAAAGTGAGTACAGAAGCTAAATTGACGATTGCTCGAGTACAGCTGTAGTAATAGCTGATCACTGGCATGATTGTAGTTTTAGTGAAATAGATTCTGATAAATTTCCTGACACCTTATAAATAAGCAAGGTTAATTTCTCATATGCCTTCCAAAACCATACAAATAACACCCACAACTACAGTTTGGCAGCTTGTTAGCAGGAGGAAAACAACATAAGAATTGAATCCGGCCTATTTTATGCAGAAATATTACCTGTGTGAATTAGGAGCTATACTGATAGCTCAGTATTATAGCTGAAATTTTAAATATACAGGAGAATAAGAATTGAGGTGGCAGGGGGACCATGCATGAGGGAAGAGTAGGAAGAGAAAGCAGATATAATAAATATATCAATTTTTCTTATTAAAAATATGCTTGGCATTTATGACAAAACATTTTGACAGTAATCATCTTGCAGAACACAGGATACAATCCAATGACTCAGTCTGGTTTATTTGATCAGTTTTCATTCAGTTATTCTCATGCCTGTTTCAGGAATTCTCCCTGAAAAGGGGAAGAGTGAACATGGTTCCATGATCATTATCCAGTCACACTTCAAGCCCTATCTGCACAGTAATTCTACAGTGAAATTAGAGTTGTTTAGAAGTTCAAAATTATTGTTATAGACTCCATTTAATACTTTTTTTTTTCCTCCCTAAATACTGCCTAGTAGCTCAGAACCAAGAGACTGTTATGACTGAAAAGTTTTTTCTGATATGTTTTGATCAATTTAAACCATTGTCTCAAACTAGGATATTTTGACACAAGAGGCTTGAGGAAAGATTGCACAAGAAGTTAAGATAAACAGCACAAGCAAATCAAGTTTGCAAGGAACAAAGGGTCAGGAAAGGAGASAGTATGGTGAGTTTCTTCCTCCTCTCCTTCAAAAGGCACAGGATGTTTAGCAACATAGAAATTATTCCCCCTAGTGTTTTTAAGAACTATTTCATCTATTACCAGTCTAAAATCTAGTTGCAGTATCAGAATCAGAAGAGGTAGCTCCATGTCTGAAAAATTACCAGGAACACACAGTCTTCCTGATTGTTCCACAGGTCAGGTACAGATATTGAGAAAGGCTGTGACAGATAAGTCTTGGAATCAGAGAGCAAYGGATAACGTTACTGCAATGTTAGCAAGCAACTTTATTACAGCAATAACATTATGTTATCTCACTATATTCATAATTATGGGCATGAAGCAACCCCTACAGGCACTTATTGCAACTATAGATGAAATGAACCTGGTCATCCAGTATTTATAGGTGCATTTATGGATTATGTCACTTGCAGTAAATGGAGCAGAGTATTTGATTTTGGGTTAAGTTTGGTTGCAAAATCTGAGCCACATCAGGAAATACAAYACAAATCTAAGATGTATCTCCTAGAAGGAAAAATAAGTTCTCATAATTAAGCTGTGATTATATGAAAAACAGTAAGGAAGTTAGGAAAAACAAAAACGAAAGACTGTAGCTGAAAGCTAGGCCTACAAATTAATTACTGCTTAGCAAAGATAGCTCTGCAAGAAGTTGCTCACAATTAGAAATCAAGGACAATACTCTAAATTCCCCAGGAAAACAGTCTTTGAGTCAGCATAAGGGGACCATACCCATCAGTCCAAATTGTGAATTTCTATCCCACAATATCCTCAAAACTAGAGAGAGAAGGAAAAAAAAAAAGAAAGGTGAAAAAATGCAGCTGTTGGGTCAGCTATTGTAACACTTTTCATTGCCCTGAAGAACATGGTGACAGGAATTGTATGCATTTCTAGGCTTCTTCCTGTTAGTGTTTTTCGCTGTCGACCTCAATTTCAAATTCTCACACTCTTTTCCAAACTAAGCCTTCATTTTTTGATCTATTGCTGGATTCCTGTATTTTTTTCCCCAGGATGTGGAGAGGAGGAGAGGGGTCAGAGTGGCAGGAAGTAAATAACTTATCAAGTTTATCATCTACATTTAGAAGGTGGAGTAGTTCTTTTCTGTTTTTCTGAGAAATTTATTATATAAAAGACAATCTGAGCCTGACAGAAGGCTTTTATTTCATTAGAAATTAAAGTCAATGAATGAAATTAAAGGTCAGCATAAGCCACTGGATTACTGAGACAGGGAAAACAGAAGCAATGGCCTTGGCCTTGATAGTTTTAGGCAAATTTGGGCATGTTTAGGAATGACACAGGATGTCCACAACCCAAGGAACAATGCATCGAATCTCACTATTGTTTTTCGTAAGGGACAGGTGCAGCTTGCCTGGAAGCTGATTCAGGGAGTCTAACTGTAGCAGACCTATTTAATGGGTAAAGCAACTTTTACCTGTTTACAATAATAAGGGAAAAAATTAATAATCAAATAGCAAGTGACAGAACCTTGAGGTAGTAATAGACAATTTATTTGGATTTAGCTACATATTGGTGCTTATACCGTTAAACTGACTACCAATACAGAAGGGACAGAGCCTCAGTGCAACAAGGGGCTTTCAAGAGGATTACCTGCAGAGCTTTGCCAAACAGAAACAGCTCAAGATTACTGGAAATAACTTGTAGTTTTCACCAAAAAAAAAAAAAAAAAAACACACAGGAATTTTATCAATGGGAAGAAGGAAGTTATGCACCAGTTACCAAGTGATACACAACTGGGAAAAAATAAAGCTCATAAGGATATTAAATGATTCATTTTCTTTTGCATTTCTTAATACATTCACTATAGGTAAGTAATGAAGGATGAAACATATAGAAAACACACACACGAAGTGTATTCTAAAAAAGGCCGAGTTTTGTGGAACATCACTTCAAAAACTGCTTAGGAGTCTTCAGGAATGTGATTCATGGATGTGATATGTTATAAAAAGCTCCACAAGGAACAGAGCTGAGCCTTTCCTCAACTGCTTCCAAGGACAGCCCAGACACGGCTTTCCCAATGCAGCAAATTCCAGGCTTCCTCCTGCAGCCCCCGGGCTTCCTACCCCACCTCTCCTCGCCAGGCCAGGCGCACGGCCTGCTCCCTGCACAGCCTTTCACCGCCTGCCTGCAGTGCTGATAACCCCAGTTTTAACTATAGAGCCTTTCCGGCTCTTTCAGTCAAGCCCAGCGTTCACAATGGTCTCCTCTGATTTCTCATTGTGAGAATCCTCTCCCTCTAGACAGTGACTTCCCCTCAGCCGGGTGCGGGAGTGAGTCACCTACCTCCGTGAATCAGCAGAACCAGCTTAACCCTTTCCCAGAAAAACGGATGCTGGGAGCGTGGCCTCAGGAGCAAAGGGTGCCAGCTGCAGGGAGCAAACTGTAAAAGGCTGAGGAGAACCCAAAATGGGGATTAAAGAGGCTCAGCAGGAAAGAAAAGTGTTAAGAGCTGGGAATATATTCCACAGTAAAGAGTATGGCTGCACCACAGGGAATAAATGGAAGAAATCTGGACCCTAATCTCATGTTCGTACAAGCCTGAGAAATTCTAGTCAGTTATTTCTAAGACAGTTTGTGGTATAAAATAAAGTCACAGAACTGTGTACTTACCCTTCTGAATAAGGATTGGGGGAACAAGTTTAGCCGAAACACATTTTTCTTTAAAGATGGAATATTACACCGAAAGAATGAAAAGATGAGGACTTCCTCTAGACTAACGTTCCTGTTTTTAAAATGAGAACGGTAAGTGCAGAGAATAAGCCACCAGCTAACACCAAAAAAGAAAAAATTCTCAGCATCTCTTGTCCGAGCTTCAGTTAGGAGTCAGCTTTTGTTTCACTAGTTATGAGAAACTGATGCCATCTTAAACTGTATACGTGCACTCAGATGGGTGCGTTCTGTGACAATGCTTACRGTACATATTTGGTTACGTGTGCAATGTAATGTTTATATAAAGTCTCACAGAAATACACCTCAGTTGCCTGAGAATGCTGTAATTGTGGTCAGATGGCATGATTTAATTTGAACTTTTGCCCAGCAGGCTTTAATGTGTAATAGCACATTTACTGGTACATGTAAGCAGAACTCCGCCAAAGKAGCCAAATGGAAAGCAGCCTTATCCCACACACTGGAGGTGTAATAAAATACTGACTCTGTACTTCTGGTTGGCAAAGGCAGCTGTAGGTTCATTATAACGTCCTCAATAAGTACAGCGAGAGCTGGGCACCAGTTCAGAGCTACTGCTCTCCAGATGGCTCACAACAATACTGAGCTCAAGAATATGTATTTTCATGTAAAACTGCTTACTGCTGATGTCATGTATCACTGCTGCTTGCAAAGAAAACACTGGGAAGTTTCCTCCGAGCCCCATTTTCAATGGGCCTGTATTCCTGCCTGATTCTGTCATCTGGTCAGCAATTGTATTTATGCAGTTATTTGACATTGTAAATTGGTAATTCCTCCTTTCTAGGCTGAGCTTTGGGAAGAGAAAGCAAGCTAGGATTGGCAACTGATGAACATAAACCCAATCAAATACCCTTCTCCAAGAAGAAAGCTTCATTTCCCTCTCTGTGAGGCATTAACTCTTATTTTCATGTTATTTTCCTCCATAAAGTTCCAGACAGGCTGTTTCATGGTGAAGTGCAATTTAAAAAAAAAAAAAAAAAAAAAAAAAATCCAACCCTAATGGTTTGGAATGGAAGAGTTGCTTATTCTTCAGTGACTTATAACCAAAATCTGAACTTGCTTTAGCACATATGGGGTCCCGTCCAGGCTGAACAAGAGTCCAGCTAACAGGCCTGGACTTGCTGAAAGAAAATCACCAAGCACCAAGGACAGCCAGGGCGAGGAGGACTGYGCAGAACGGACACCAATGAAGGTCCCAAGTTTGAACTCTCAGGATCAAGCCTGCCAAGTAAGCACTTTCATTATTCACATCATCACAATACTCCCCTCGAAATCTACCGAAAAAGTAGAAATCTACCTGAAAATCTACTGCCAGGACAGGAGATTTCYACACTTCACCTGACCGCCCTGAGCCCCCAGGCTTTGCAGCGAGCGCAGGGCAGGTTGAGCACAGGCAGAAATGTCCAAAACAAGTTTATATAAAAAGGATGCAGCAGGGACAAAATCACCACATGCATCAGCACAAATCTAGAAGAAATGCCTAGAGTTTCTTTTGGCATCTATTGCTCTGAGCTTGACTAAAAACTGGTTTTCAGCACCTAAAAGCTGCTTCTTGCAGCTATTTCCCACCTTGAGTCTCCTACTGCCACATCGATGGCAACTGTATGTCACAAGAGCTCATGTGGGCTGAGATGTAAGCAAGAAATTGGAGAAACGAAATCTGCTTTTATGAAAATTACTCGAGTATTATAGCTCTGCCTCAAGCAGCTGCAGCAGGTGAGGGGCACTGAAGGAAATATGGTTTCTATAATGTAGCCAGTGACATTTTGTGAAAGCGAGTGGAGCTGTAGGTGTTTGTAAAGCTAACAGTGTATTTTCCCTTTATGCAAATCCAGCTTCTTCCAGAGACAGAACAGAAACACTGAGCACTGCAAACCTGCTAAGAAGCCTTCTCAAAAGGCCTGTGAAGCAGAGCTGAAAGGCACCGTCCTTCGGGACTTGCTGCGCGTCACTAAGCGTGGCCCTTGGCTGAAGGGTTTAGGTGGTTTCGTTAGCAGCAGCTCTGGGAGAGAAGTCCCTGTTTTCTTCCTGAGAATACGTGAAGGGAAATAAAGGTACCACAAAGTCACTGCACTGCGAGATTTGGGAAGTGCATCTAATGAGCTACCCAAACAGAGCCCTTCTCCTGCAGGAGCTCTCAGGAAGGAAGAGCACAGCCCTCAACAGGGACAGGGCACCAACAGGCACATTCCACAGGGACAGAGAAGGTTTGAGGCCACGGGGAGGGTGTGGTTGGAAGGGCAGTTACGAGGGCAGGGAACAATGCAGGGCTGACAACTCCTATCTCTCACCTTTCATCAGGAAACAGCAGCTAGTTTCCTTATTACCAACTGCCTGGGCAACTCATCTGTACTTCTTGGGAAACCAGAGCAGCAATTAACCAGTAACTCCCTTGAGACACAGAAAACGCAGCACATTAAGCTAGCTCTATCTGAACGGCTCGCCAAATGAGGTTTAAAGAAGGATGACCTTTGATTTAAAGCTCTCTTAGTCATTCCATAAATTAATAATAATAATAAACCTCCAACAGAAAAGGAGAAATGTTAAAGGCAAAACTAAAACAAAGCTTGGCCCACTTCACAGGCTCACATTTGCACATTTGAGCTCAGTTAACACCATTAGCAGCAAATAGGCAGAATAACGTCACAGCTCAACAGCCTCTTCGGTCTGAAGCCAAAACAGAGCAATACTCAACCTTTTTGAGCAACACAGCATTTTGCTGAACTCTTGGCACATGCCAAGAAGCCCCTTGTAGCTGCTGGGCACCTCGTCTGCTTGCACCTGAAGGGCAAAACAGCCACACATCTGCACACCTGATGCGAGCTGCTGGATTTGGGCCCCAGTCTCTCCTTTCACAGCAGACCCAGGTTGTTGCAGTCTTTTCCATTCATGCCACAAATAAAAGTTTTACCACTTTGTATGAAGACTAAGTGGATGCATCAATAAGCAAATGAAACAAATACTAGGTCACTAGCATTTCATGCTCTCAATTAGACACTGAAGAAAGTCACGATAGGCTCAAAGAGTTTTCCCTGTATAATCTATTTAAAAATGAGTTTGCAAAAGCCTATGCAAATATTTACCCCTCAATCTGGCTCTGACGGCATTTGCAGGGTGTTTCCCATGGGAAGCGGTTGCTTCACGACCTCCCTCCTGATGAGGTTCCAGCACCGCAGCCATTAAACCCTCACCCGGACGAGGCCCCGGGGTCAGAGCCCAGCAAGAAACCCGGCTCCCGCCCTCGCCTTCACACCCCGCTTGCTGCTGCACCCCTGAAGGCCAAGGGCCTACAGACTTGGTGCCCCCTCGACCCGCATCACAGAAAAACAGACCTTAACCCCCCGACAAGCTATTTCCGTTATCTTACATACGATTACATTCAACCTTCAGTTGTTGATTGCAAAGCGKTTTTTTTAACCATGTGCTTCAAAGAAAACTGCAATTACCTTTACTTGTGCCTCCAGGAAATGCACCCAGTTACCACTTATTATTACACCTGTGATCAGTTCTGAGCATTAATATTTCTATTTCTGCTTGATAATCAGGGAACCAGGCTCAGTATTTATGGCTGCAATTAGTGCTGCCTGCAGAGAGATGAAGGCCGGCTTTAACGAATCAATAATGAAACCCAAAGGCTCAGCAGGAAAGGACATTCTGGATCAGCACTAAGCCACCTCCAAGCGTTAGTGACAGGTACCTGTTTGCATGGACGGGGAGCTGCTTGAACGACAACCTTGGGTCTGCAGGTAAGAAACTAGAACCAGCGACGGGGCCGCAGCCCCCTCAGTGCCCTTGGGGGCAATGCTGAGCAGGAGGGTGGATTTAATCAGATGTTGCCCTGCCTGCCCAGTGCTCTGGCCTGGCACAAACCAGCCTGACGTTTTTAGCTTTGCTTAAATCAATACAATTTGTCCCGCCCAGCCAGGGCGCTGCCATCTCACCGGGCTCCCAAGCACCCCGTCCCAAGGCACAATTCACAGGTCAAGCAGAAAGCAAGGAGAAAAGGATCAGCTACAGGGTGCTCTGACCTCAGCTCCAAAGTACTTGCTTAAATTAGCAGGTTGACAGCTGCTTTGCTCTGTGTCCGAACTGCAAGAAAAATCAGCTCAGACTGTTGCTCTAGTAGCAGGAGTTCATTTTGGAGTACACACTAACCCTGTTTCAACTGCATGATTGACTACTTCCAATATGAAACAGTACCCTGAAATATATACAAAGAAAACCAAATCTAGACTTTAAGGCAACAAAACATGTTTTGAGAGGAAACGGTAAAGGCTCTGGGTCCTCCTTTGGAGATACGAAACACTGAGGTATCCTCTAGGTTCACATTCACTGACTTAGAGTTTTCACAGTTTAACAAGCTCAATATACAGAAATGAAAATAATCCAGGTGAAATAAATGCCAAGAAACACGTTTTTGTTGGTTTATTTAAAGAAACATAAAACTATCCATTTGCAAATCTTATTAAGTTTGCAGAACCTTCGTTTGTGTTATTACCTTTTACCAGGATTTATAAGATCATCCTCCAGTGGCTGTTTGGGTAGAAGCAAGTAGAATGACCAGTCCCTTCTTTAAATAATTTTAGAAAGCTTCAAAATAACAGCACAGTTCATCAGAATGGACATGTACAACTTGCAGTATAACCAATATATTTCTCACTATGTGTGTGTAAACATATATTTAAATACAGGTCAGAAAAGCTTTCAGTTTACCTAGCAATTCTCCAGTAGGCAAGGAAACAATTATAAGGAGGACAATAAAGCATTTTAAAAGTCATATTTTATTGGAACAAGTGCTAGTAAGAGGGATTATTATTATTATTATTATTACTACTACACAGTCCCTCATTTAACTCTGAGAATACAGGTACCTGCGAGTGGCACCAGTTTCATTCATCATCAGAATGACCTAAAGACGCTACCAGAGTGGTGTCGTTTCCAGCGTCCCTGGGATGACTGGCAAACGTGGGCAGGGGAGTAGGGGGGAACTGCCATTAAAAGCAGGGAGGGAGCAAACAGCTGCTTCGCTAGGCCAAAGTACCCAGAAGAAACACAAGCAGGTAGGACGCTGATATGTGATTTATCAGAAAGTGCAAAATTCAGGTTTTAGTAGAAATGACAGAAACAGCCATTTTTTTCACATGTGCATCTCAGAATTACTTCCTTGTTACATTATTTTCAAAGTCCATCCTTAGGCCAAAGGGAGGGAAAAAAGAAGAAAAAAATCAAGAATTAAGAAATACTGTGCATTTTTTAAAAATACACATGGAAAATAATTGCCCTTTGTGCACTACCTCAGCATTAACGAGTTCTAGATATTTAATCCCATGGAGAGAAGCGCACAGGAGAACTCCCCATTCATCCTGCGACCCCGCCAGTTTACAGTCCCATACGAAGCACCCGGAGGCAGCGCTACAAACCTCATGCACAGGAAGGCAGTTTAAGAGATGCAGCCGGCTGCCCTGCCTAGTTTCTCTGTACCACATTTCTGTGCTGTTCGTGTTCAATGGCAACAGCTGGAGATGGATGRGCAAACAGTCAGATGAAAGATACCAAAATGTCAGACAGCCTACCGACTGTTGTTGCCATGAGATCCAACAGTCAACATCAGTCTGATAAGCTATCCGACAGGATGGTACAGCCATGAGGATGTCGCGGCGGGTGGCAACACAGGGGGACACTCAGGCAGGACTGAACACGGGACAGAGTCTCACACCTGGMCGGAGATCTGCCCTAGCCTAACAGCAGGGTCTAACCTACTTGGTGCTCACACGCCACCTTTGGTAACACCGATCAAAAATCACATTAATTCCTGTTACTCGCCTGTAGGATAAGAACCAAAAGAACTAATTCAAGAATTATTAGAGAAATGTTACATACACCTTCGCAGTGGAGTGGTTATTTACTTGCTAAAGAGGGAATCAAGCCTTAATATTTGTTATGTTAGTGTACATTAGAAACAGAACATGCACTGACTCATAACGATGTTTTAAAAATATCTTTAAAAGTGTTAAGTTTGAGGCGCTCTAAAGCCATTCTTAAATATCACTGTTGGATTTTATGACCAATCTGTTTTTAGTCTTTACACTCCTTCCCCCCTTTCTTTTCCTGCACCATGCATGGTGCTGTGATCAGTGACAAATAAGAAGGTTTAGGTTAATTTAGGTTAACAAGTCCAGCTTGCTGTTTAACTTGCCCTTTTTAACCCTGAGCTGCACTGCAGGGTGCCAAGTTACAGGCTGCTACTTCCTTCTGCGAAGGGAGAAGTTGGTAAGGAGGAAAAGAGCGGGGAGAGAAAAGGAGCAAAGGGCTTCATTTGTGCAGCGAGGATGAGCAAAGCATGCAGGTCACAGCATTAAGGCTTAATAAAGAAGCAGAGTATACAGAGGTGGAAAGGAGGAGAAACAGCTTAAAAAGACTGACACGAGAAATTCTGGAATGATCAAAGATGACTTTATAAACTTTTATCTGGACTTCATTCTAAATATACAGAATAAAAAAAGTCAGCTTCAGTATTTTGACATAGACCGACTCTGCGAACATCATTACCAGGTTTTAAGGGGTGGCCTTTCCCACCGAGAGCGCGTGCAATGCAAGGGACCGGGGAGCCCGGCTGGAGGGGCGGTACCACGACGGACATGCAAGAGTTTCTATCCGGTCTGTATTCAGTTGGGTACATTTTGAYGGTCTGGAAAGTTATGGAAAAGGCAAAACAGCCACCCTTCAAAAATAAAGTTACCCTTAGGCCAGGCTGAAAGTCAAACCAGAAACTGGAATACAGCTAAGTATTAAATTATCAGTTTTATAAGTAAATTGGACAGGCAACAGCCGTGTTAAACACCAGCTTAACATCACACCGCCCATCCCATATAACACAACTCAGACAAGGAAAGCATTTATACCTTACCTTAAAATTTATAAGTTTGTCAGTGAAAGGTCTGCTCTAATAGCCAAATTACTTTCAAAAGAAAATCAAAACGTTATAGTTGAAAATTGATGTTAAAAAGTTTTCCCCGGTTTGGAATAATGCTGATTTTTAAACATATGGAAAGACATGTCATTTTTCATGTCTGCTAAAGCCCGTTCCAAGGGTTTTTTTCTGAGCTCATTTGGTTTTCTCTTCAGAGTACATCTTCTGCTGCAGTCGTTTGGCATAGCTTTGGGCCATGGAGTTGATGATAGATAAGATAAAATAGCAAACCATGGCAATCACCAGTTTTTCAAACATCCAGGAAAGCCAGTTTTCCCCCTGAAGAAACAAAAAGACAAAACAAGGAGGACAAGGCAGGTTAGTGCACAGCACAGAGGAGAACTCGAGGCTTCCTAGGCGAAGGGGAAGCGCCTCAGTGCTCTGCACTTCATGGCATTAAAAACAGGAACCAAGTGCAGGCTGACAGGATTCCCCCAGGCTCCCGGTACCGCTGGCTTTAGTCCCCTGAAGGACAATACAGGGGGAGCTGCCAAATGCCCTGCCGGGCAGGGGACAACTCCAATGACTCCGTYGTTCCTGCGGGAAGTGATTTATTATTGCTGGGCTCGCACGGTTGGTGCTCGCAGAGCTCAGAGCCGTCTACCCCCCTGCCAGCTGGCCCGCTCGGAGCCGAGGAAGCCCCGAGGTCGCCGCTTGCCCGTGTTTGTTCTCCCAAGCTGTGGATACTGCCCCGTCTCCCAAAGAGCAGCCCCATCTCCCAAAGRGCAGCTGCCGCTTCTCCCAAGAGGGGCAGCCCCTCTTGGAGCGGGTTCTGGGCGCTGCTTAAGGCTCGGCTTTCGTCAGCGGAGGGYAGCAACACTCTGCACAGGGATCCGCGTGCTCCAAATGCACCCTGCATTTAGCCAGCCGCAGCCTCCCTAACTTAGTTTCTTTTCTGGTAAGGGATGAGCAAAGAAACATTTCTACTGCGACAGGTACTAAGTGAGAAGTGTGATTTACATGAGATTTTATAAAATAATGCCTTAGCAGCCTTGAAACCTCACGTAATTACAAAAGTAATTTTTAATATGTTGTATGAACATATTAAATTCCTCTGCTCCTTTGTACCTTCTCCAAACACTGTAGTTTGCTTTTCCTTTGAACATTAAAGGCTTAGGATTCTGTTTCTCCTATCAGCCAGTAAAAGCTGCATGTGGATCCCATGGATACTCTCTCTGCTGGCAGCCACTATCGCTTCACATGTAAGTGCAGCTCCTACCGTTTCCATTTCTTTCCCAGAGAGGACACGCGAGGATGGATCCAAGACCAGCCTCTAGCCTGGGCTTGCTGCTTCCCTCACTCTCCAGGAGGTCTCAGCCCACTTGCTCACAACTACGGCATGAGTTTGAATTCCCAGCTACTTTAAAATGAGCTTTTACCTCTCCCCGGGGCCCCTGCACATCTCAGAGCCGGGAGCAGGTGGGTAAAAGGCAGAAGGGCGGCAAGCAGAGGGAGGCAGCTCTTACCTGGGGCGCTCCGCTGTCCTGCTTGTGGTGCAGCTTGAGCCTCTGGGCCTCCAAGTACTCCTGAAACGGCTTCTGAAGAGAAGGACCTACCCTGGGGACAGCCCTGCCGCAAATCCATCCCGGAGAACAAGACAAAATAGGGGAACAAAAACCAAAAAAACATTTTTTTTTTTTTTAACTTACCACTTTGACCCGAATAGAGCAAAGTTCAGCTCGAGCTACAGCTCAGAAAGGCATCGCTGCGTGGGGGTGCAGATACCCCCGCAATAAAATACACTTTAACTTTGCAGCTGATGCTTCTGATACCGATATAATATTTCCCCAAATGCTCAGAAGAAAAAAAAAAAAGGGGGGTTTTTTTTATATATATATATATATGTGCGCTTTTAAAAGCAAAGCGCATGGAGGTGACGGCCGGCGGTGACACGGCGGGGCACAGGGAACCCCCCCGCCCGCGGCTCCCGGCGCCGCCGCTTTGCTCCGCTCCGAAGCGCGAGGAAGTGGCCGGGGCCGCTGTCACCGCCGCTTAAAACAGAGGCCGCCGGGGGCGCGTCCCCCCGCGCGCGGCGGGGGCGGCCCCGGCGCCGGCCAAGTCCTTATAAGGACAATTCGTGCGTCATCCGCGCCCGGGCGGGGCCGCCCCTCCCGCCGCCGGCGGGAACAAAGAACAAAGGGGGGGGTGCGGGGAGACCCCCGCGATCGGCCCCAGCGCCGCCCCCCCCCGCTTGGGCCCCCGGGAAGATAAAAATATTTTKTATTTCTTTTCGCCTTCTTTTCCTTTTGTTTCCCCCCTCCCTTCCTGCAGAAATCCGCACAGTTTCAGAATTAAAAAAACCCCATCATCTCACTCTGAACAAGCACTAGAGAAACCAGCGCCGTTTGAGGCCCTCACACTGCAGGGTCAGGCGGCTCAGCCCCGTTCACAGGCACACCCATGACCTGCGAACATTATTTCCCCTCTACCTACTTTATTTTTATTTTTTACTTACATATTTGGGACACACCATCCATTCCCTTTTCCCTAGTTAAAGGGGAGCTCAAACCCAATGGCTAATATTTAATGAAATGCAGGCTCAAAGGCTATTACACTCTATTAAACCTAGTCGCTTCACTAGCCCAGGGCGAGCAATTTTTTTCCCCCATGTATGTTTGCAAGAAATAAAATAAAATAAAATAAAATAAAATAAAATAAAATAAAATAAAATAAAATAAAATAAAATAAAATAAAATAAAATAAAATAAAATAAAATANAAATAAAATAAAATAAAATAAAATAAAATAAAATAAAATAAAATAAAATAAAATAAAATAAAATAAAATAAAATAAAATAAAATAAAATAAAATATCCTGTTCCCCTCATGATTCACCACCAGGATGATACAAGCGGGTGGAGATTCTGTGCCTGGGTGCCGAGTTTCACCCGAGACCAAATCACATCCAGTGCATATTTCACGAATGAGCGGGACAACCCGGCCGAGCCATTTCCAGCTTTTCACAACCCACCCGTGAGAATCTGACTCCTCTTTTGCTGAGAAACCTCCCAGTGACTCCCTGGTCAGAACGAGTCACAGATAAAAAAAATACATTCAAAATAGAAATCACCTTTTTTTTTTTTTTTTTCTCCAAATGACATCTGGGAGCCCGAGAAAACCACTAGAGGTAACACTTTTCTTTTAAACCTTTGCATGAATATGAAATTAGGATTATCTAGATGATGACAGATGAATGATTAACACAACGGTTGCTCAAATTCCTCCACCTTTTACCCTGAAAAGTGACCTAAGCTGGTGCCCGAGTGACACGGCGCAGCAGGACGAGACCAGAACGGACCTGGAGCAGCTCTCGGGGATGCTCGGGCATCTCCCCYGTGTTGCAGAATTTCCTCACTGAGAGTTTTGCTCATTTTTCGCTTTTGCAAGAATGACTAAGGAGCGAAGGGCCCGGCCGCCACTGCAGCAAAGCCGTTTGGGGACTGTAAGATCCCAAGAGGCAGAGCTCGCGCTCCGAAGCCTGCAAGACTGCAAACCAGGGAACACTTCAACACTAAAAGCTACAATTCATTAAGTGTTTCCTTTTAAGTGCATTAGGATTAAAATGTAGCACAGTAACACACAGAAAATAAACTTCTACACATATCCACAGTTCCAGAAACAAAACTTGAACTCATCCTAGTGGGTTCATCTTGGTTAGTTCTTGCAGACTTTCAAAGTTCACCCATTTAACCAGAGTTGATCTTTTTTATCAAAAGCAAAAAAAAAAATCACCTTCTTGCCAACTACAGATGTAAAAGTTTCATTTTATCTGATTACCAGCAAGATGTTCCCCCACATACGTACAGAGAAATTCAACCCACTAACCCTGTTGCTACCAAAGGGAGATAGAAAATGCCAAGACCTCAGAGACAAGGGGTAGGACTGTGACCAAAAGGGGAAAAAATAAACTAAMTAAATAAAATACAATCTGTGAAGTCACTCTCTCTGATTTGCCTCTGAAAATAAGCACTGAAATTACTTCCCGGTTGCCGTCCCTTGTTCCTGGTGGATTTGGCAGTTAATCAGTGACCGGGAGGAGGCGAGAGAACAAAGAGCCTGGCTGGAGTCTTTAGCAAGACTTAGAAAAAAAATAGTTTCATTTTTTTTTTTTAATATAAAAAATACACTTCTGAAGAAATTACGTTTCAGAAGAGATTTCACAAAAGCTGTTAACATTCTTACACCCAAACTTTTAGTTTTTAATTTATTCTGATCTGCTAAAGTCAAATGCTTTATGAACAACTGAAACTCAGCACAGACTGACAAAATATTTTACTACCTTTGTCACAGCTTAAATCACAGAATTATTATTTTTTAAAATTATTTACATTCTAATACTATCAAAAACACTCATTAAGAATTTTACTTTCACTGAAAAAAGTACTGCTGAAGTCTGTTTCCAAAAGTACTACCTAGTATGTATAATTAAATAAATGTATTTTAGATTTTTTAATTGAGACATGATTTCTATKCAAATAAAGTAAGTAACTTTTTGCACTAAGAGAACAAAACTTCCCATCTGTGGGAAGGAGGGCACAGCATGGGCGGMATAATTGAAGTTTTAGGTTAAAATTATCTCAAATGTGCAGGTTTTGACAGTATCAGCTGAAAAAAAAATCTATTCCTGTTACAGTAAGATAGCATGTGCACAATATACAATTTATTTGCTTTCAAAATAATGCCTGTCAGTGTTCCAACCATAAATGCACATCACCAGTAATGAAATCATAGGAGAGAACTTTGGAAAATGCCTCTTTTTATCAGAGCCTTTTTAGTAGATCAAGAGTTTCCACAAACACCATCAGAAGACGCATCAGACTGGGCAGTGTTTCCCGATGCCAGCGTAACCAGAAATACAGTTCCACAGTACTTCACCCAATCACGTTTTTACTAACACTACACCCCCTTCTTTGAGACCATTTCATCAAAGCATCTGCACTTTGGAAGGCACATTTTTCATCCTACGATCTGTAGGACCACAAGTTACTGTGATTTATTAAACCCCMCCTAATCCAAGGTTTAGAATTCAGGACCATCCACTCTAGGACAAGCTGCTAAATGCCCAACCGCAGCTCCGCAGCTTTGAATATGAGGTTTTCCCATGTTACAAACACTCCGAAYAGAGGCACTTCTCTACTGGAAAAGTGGGCAGAAGTGCTAAAATTATGAAGTATTTTAAGACACACTGAAGTTGCTATCATAGACTCTCATTTTAGGAACATTAATGTGTTAATTAAAGTTTCTCTTTTGCAACAGCTCTCAAAGAGCAAGTGATGAAGCAGCTGATTAATCTTAAGCAGCTCTGAAGCTCCTTGTATTTTGATGGAAGTTGAAACCCCAGGTAGGGATTTCAGGAGCAGTYGAGCTGAGCTCTCTGCTCAGCAGCTTATGCACACAGCTGGACCCCCTTGGTGGTGATGCCCAGGAACCATTAAGCATTGGGGGCTGAAGAAAGCATGAAAATCTGCTTTATCATGAAAAAAATACCCTCAGGGAGATGAGAAGCCCTAATAACGACCCGGGGCACAGGCGGCCTTGAGCCCTGGTGGGAAAAGTGCCACAACCCTGAGCCAGAATCCTGCTTGCTGGGCAATCTCTCCAACGTCCAATGGTTAAAACTAAAGCTAATAAGTTTAGATTAAAAAATAACATAAAATAAACGATCAGAAAGGAGTAAACGGGAAGATCCCGGGTGCTCAGTGGCACAAGCCCTGCTGCCGCGCAAGATCTTCCCCTGCTGTGAGCGGGGCCTGYGGCCAGAGCTTATCTCTTCCCAGGAAAAGGCCGTTAAGCGGCACTGGGGAATGCGCCGTTYGGAGCAGGGCGCGTGCTGGCCGCCTCTCCCCTTCCAGCTCCTCCTCTCTTRCTCTTTTCTTTGATTCAACACATTTTTACCTCAGGCAGCCAGAGCGCCCGAGCAGCGGGCCTGCAAACCCCACTGGCTCCCATGCTGGGGTCTCTCCTCCTTGGATCCACGTTTCTTGCCACATTCCCCCGCGAGGACACAGGGAAAAGCCACCTGGCAGCTCCAAGGCAGCAGGACACTCCACAGAAGTCATTATATGGGCTCATCTTAGCTGTCCCTCCCGCAATTTTGCTCCTATGCGGGATAACCTCTGGAGAAGACCTCGCTGTGATGGAGGGGCCGAGCCGGGTCCGTGGCGCGCGGCGCCAGCCGCCCGCACCTGCAATGGTTAATGTTTTTCCAGACAGTGATCTAAACAGGCGGAGGGGGTAGTACTTTAATGAGCTGTCATTTCCTGTGCTGATAAAGATTCTCACAGTATTTAAACCATCCGTTTCCCCGCGGCTCCCCCAGTGCCCGGCCCCTGCGCACTGAGTCACATCGGGCCTCAGCCCCCAGCCTGACTCAGCCGCACCGCGGCTCCGGGGACGGCTCCGGCTGCCGCTTCTCCCGAGAAATCCCATTTACCGCCAGGATCAGCGTCCGGGGGGGAAGGGGATGGTGCCTGTGAGAAGCAGCTTTGGTAGATGCACTTCGCTTTTACAAGATCAAAAAGAAATAACAAAAGTTATTTGAAGATTAGKGAGTCAAACTCGGTGCACGTTTGAGGCCCTGGAGCATTGCCCCAGTGCTCCCGTTATCCAGGCTGCTACCAAAGCGCTTTTCCCTAGGTTGCTTTGCTGTGCTAAAATCAACTTTCTGAAACAGGGATTGTGACGTCTCACTGAAGTGCTGGTTCCTACCTCTGCTCGCTCCTGCTCTTCGGAAGGAAACTTSTCTTTGTAGCTTCAAGATACAGCCCAATTTCCACGCTCCCAACCCCCCTCGCTCACTCCGAGGTTAAATCCCACAAGCCTTTTGCAAATAAACATCTATAAATCTGTTGTGATCCACTGGAAGCTTTTTAATGCCAGGGCTTTCACTTGCATCTGCGCCCCTTCGTGGACACGGCGGCCGTTTCCGCACAGCGCGGATGCCCGGAGCCCGGCGGGCTCGGGATGGGACCTGCAGCTGGGTGGGCTCCCAAATCCTTCCCTCCTGCAAGGAGGTTTTCAACCCCTGTTCAGTTATCCATTTTCCCAGCCATTTCAGGTCATATGAGACTGAACAGACACTAGATATCCTAAAGGAATAACGCAAAGCTATATTGCAAACTGGTTTTTTAGGTGGGGGGGGAAAGCTATATTTAAGCCACAAGGTTTCTAGCTGTATCAGTCACCATCGGTCATTTGCATTTTTCCTTCCCCATAGAGGCACATGATGCTCCTTGCAAGAATCAGCTGAGGCCAAGTCGCGAAGCGGAGCCTCGTGGCCCAGCAAACACCAGTGAACTGGGAAATGCAGAGCCTGCGTTACAGAAACCAAATCCACGGCAGTCCATGCAAATCACCAAGGGCAACTTCAAAGCAGCCTGATGACTCAGTCTCGTTAATGCAGTGCCTATATCTGAAGTTTCTGCTGCTCCCGCAGAAACAGCATAGGAGGCTGCTCTCCCGTAAAAGCGGTTGCCCTTTCTCCATGCGCCAGCTCCAGACTCACTTCGGAGGGCACCCTGCAGCCCACGCGAGTTTATCACAAAACAGCAACAGTCTGGGAATGTCCCTGCCCGGAGGGTGCGATTTGTCCCCATGGGACATGGCCATCCCATCGGAATGGCCTCGCTTGCTGCCTCCGAGATGAAGGCCCAGAGCTGCTTCCCGCTGCATGAAACAGGCTCCTGCATTTTCCAGATGCCCAAAGGAAGTTCTTAGCGCATTAGCACAAAATCACGCTGAATTAAACCAAAAAAAGTGAGATTTTTCTTTGTGAACATTCACCCCGCAGCGATGCACTGAGACCCCTTGGTGGCCGTGCGTGYGCAATTTGGGCACCATCCCTAGCAGTTTGGGGAAAACTCTTAATCCCCAAGGGAAATTGCTGCCTCAAAGCAGCCACGCCCGGGCTTAACAGCAATGCGCTGGCTGCAACTCCATAAACAGGCCTGCAGCTCTAGGTAAAACAATAAAACAAGTGGAAAGCTTGGAAAGCCAAAAGAAAACCCACAACACACACGATTAAACACTTTGAATGGGCTAAGGTGGATGATCAATAGGTTAAACTCAGCTGTAAGTCACAGAGCACAAAGACAGGAATCTTATACATCCTCTTTCCCCACCGAGGGCTCACAAAAGTACTGCAATGTGAGAGAAAACTCGATCCTGCATTTTCAGCAGCACTAATGCAATTTCCAGGCATTACCTGGCAGAACAGGTTGGTCACGGGGGTCCCACGTGAGTCCCCAGCCCCTCTGCTACCCGAGTCGGGTTTCCAGCCTCCATTTCCAYTGGCTTCAGCTTCCCAAACCTTCCCGTGTCCCGTCTCCTTGGCACCCCGGCTACCGGGGGCTTCGCTGTGGCCCCTTCCACAGTCTTGGACAAGTTTTACACTAGACACTCCCAAAATTTTAAATTTGGGGTGAAAACACAAGCTATCCCAATTTCCCATCGCATCTATTTTTCTTTTCCTCCTCCTATGTTTGATTAATACAAAGGGTATTGTAGGATCCCTTTGTAATGGAGACCCAGGCAATGAAGTGTAAAATCCAAGTATCCTAAATGAGAAAAAAAAAAAAGCCCTGCTGAGGACAGGTTTTGTACACAGTGTGATCAGCAGCTACAAATAAACAGCTACGGAGCCACAGAAAATGTCTACAGGTGAATCACATTTACTATTACTTTGAAACTCAGGTAGCCACCAAAAAAAAAAAAAAAAATTCTATCTGGAGAGTAATTCAAATATTCTGAAACCTTAATTACCTGATGCCTCAGCTCAATCTCCTACCTAGATTTCATTTATCCTCTATATTAACACTTTTATTACATTAAAGTATTGTATTGTGCTTAGATATTTGCTCATGTGCAAAAGCAATGGCCCCAAGTCACAAGTCAAACTAATGGCCTGAAATTGATTAAAATAAAGTTATTGGCTATTAAACAGATTCAGATTTTAATTTTTGTTAGTATGGATTTTAAGGCAAGCTATTGTTTAACATGTTTTACGCTCCACTCCAAAAAGCCATGATGAGGTAATGCTAGCAGACGGTTTAAGAAAAGTCAACGCTACCGGGACATTCCAAAAATCCTTCTGTCTCCCGAGAACATTTTTTACCTCTGACATCAACCATCTAATAAAATCCGAATCCAGCAGAGGTCTTGTGAATGCATTCTAAGTAATTTGATGCAAAATTATCTCCAAGACAGATGAAGTAGGAAAAAACTACTAGTTTTGGCTCAAAGACTGCAGGAGAGCAACGCTTTGGAAATACATCTAACCTCGTAGCAGCCTTGTTTGAAAATCAAGAAATAAATTGTCTGGAGTGGTTCATGGTAAGAAAAGCGAACTAGTCATTGTTAAGAGCAGCCATCGTTCTTTGTTAAAAAAATGTTCAAAGCAACAAATTCATTTTGAAGTTTGTTACAAGCCAGACTCCCAATCGGAAGATCAGGAAGTCATAAAGTCAGGATCTGTTTCATTAGTGAAATGCCCCAGAATGTCTTTTCCGATGCTCCTTGCCCTTTGTAAAACATTACTACTTCAAGTTTACATATTTTGAAAGCAGTTATTTCCAGGCATTCCTCTGCCAAAATTGTTGATTGGGTGATTTTTTTTTTGTTAATGTGAGCAGTTTGGGTCGTGAAGTATCAATCAATATGCCCATATAACTGAAACACCTTGGAAAAGTAAAACCACTTTAGAATTTATTTTATGCTTGGGATATCTATATTAGGTATCTAGTTAAAAAATAAACAAGCAAACCCTTTTTCTTTTCAAGTGGTAGAGAATCATATTTAAAATTTTAAATCTGCATTCYTGATATTACAGGAATCTTATAAAAAATGCATCTTTTCCTCCCAAGCACACAACTGTTCCTTGAACAATTAGTACTATTTTGTGACGAAATACTGAATGAGTCTATCTAGTTGCATATATTTAAGATTACTTAGTGGTACATTTTGTTTTTCTTTGAAAAGTTTCGTGAATTGCTTCATGGTCAAAGAGGCCCCGTTGAGATCATATTTGTTGGATTACCAAGCAGGAAGTGTTAGTATCAGCAATGGAATCTAAAATTACACACAATTGATGACTGAACAGGTAGATATGAGGCAAAAAACTAGCACTTTATCATCGGTTTCTAACCCTTCAAATCCTTAGGAGCAACATAGAAATACACAGATTTAAGGGGGTTGTGTATTTTCTAAATCCCACTGTTATCTGGTTTTCCCTACTTTCTTGTTGGAAATTGGGATTTTTACTAAAAAAAAAAAAAAAAAAAGAAAAAAAAAAAAAGAAAAAAATCAACTGCTAAAGAAATTGGTCCAGAGAGAAAAAAAGACAAGCTTTCTCAAAACAGGAATAGCCTGTGATTTCGCCTATTAAAAAAAGAACTTCAGTAGAAAGGCGATACCACTCGACACACTAAGCATTCTACACACTTTATCAGACATAACATATTTCAAGCGTATGAGGTCAAGTGTATGAAGTCAAATTATGGAAAACATTTATCAGCCACTTTAGACACTACATAAATTACAAGAATTCTCTTTTTTTTTTTTTTTGTCATGGGATCACAATGCAGCAGTGAAGAAAGTGAATAAAAACAATCTATTCGCAGCTAAAAATGTTGCAATCTATTATTGGAATAGTTTRTCATCTTTCTGGGCGAAAGCTAAACGTAGGTATTAAACACTTAGGCCATCTGACCTTCTGTGCTATTATATTTCTTGAAGTACTTCAAGCCTTTGAGGTGAGTCGCAAATTAGCCGTTGGCCAAAACTTGCACTTAAGAAGCAGAGCATAATTTTCAGCACATCTGATTCAGCTCCTACAGTATTTTTCCACGTAATGACTGAAGGTATTACTGTGTTAAAGAATTACTCACCCGATTAGGGAAACCATCTGCTCCACTATATGTTTGCTGAATGTTATAATAACGAAAAGTTTCTGTTGGAAGGAAAAAAACCAGTCAGAGAGGTGTTTGATCAAAAGGGAAGCAAAGACAACTTCTGTTCCTTTCCCCTTCAACAGATCCTCCTGCACTTACAGGCATTTTTCCCCTCACTTCTCTTCCAAGGTCCTTGTTTTTTTAATTACTATTTTCAAGAGGCGGAACAGAGGAAAGCTATTTACTCTATTATTCTCTTTCCTCATAGATTTCATTTCTTGCAATGTTTTTGTAGCTTGTGTTACTAACCATTTGCATCCTCCCCAGGCCTAAATTCCCAGAAGCTCAAGGTCACTTTACTCCGTCAACAATGTTATAATGGAAAAACAGTCATCGCTGTGCAGAAGAATTCACATCCCTTTACACATAAGCACATGTACTTAAAGCTCACAAAAGTGAAAATAATAAATCTTTTAGCCCCTAGTTTATGTGCTTCAGAAAGCATAACATAAAAATACTTAGTGAAGAATAAGAGCCTTTGAGTATCTGTTAAAAAGAAATATAGCACTTAATTATCACTTAGTACTGCTCTAATGCAATAGAATATTTGAAACAGAGTAATTTTAAACTAAGACAATTCTAACACATGACTGACTTTGCCTGTAATTTTACCATTTACTTCACTTACAAAAGTGCTAACACTTTATTAAAAAACACTTTTGCTAGTTCTTTTGTCACATTCGATAGCTTGCTCATTCACAAAGAGTGAGCAAGACCATGCGTAGATATGAGTATATACTCACACAGAGTTCCCATAGTCTCCTTAAATGAATTTAAACATGACCTAATGAGAAGAGCATTCACTAGTTTGGGAATAAGGGATGTGACTAGAGCTACACAGAATGATTTTGTGGTCCAGAGGAAGAGGCCAGTTCAAAGCAGCTCCAGGATGGCCACTCCACCAGAGTCACTGGCTTCCTGCCTTGAGATTTCACGAGGAGCCTTTTGCACAATCGTTACGTTTCCTAAATGCCAAATAACAGCAAGATCACTACAAAAATCAAGGTCATTGCAAAACCCTGTGCTTGAAGTGGAGCACCATAGAAAACAAAAATCTCCTAGCTAAATATATATATATATATATATATATATAAAATATAAAACGAAATGGTTTACCAGCTGTACCAGACATTAGGAAGTATTTGTTGCTTGTCATTTTGGAGTGAAGAGCACTATAAGTTACATAGCAAACACTCTCCCAGCTAAACAAGGCAAATAAAATAAAGGGAATACTACACAAGTACTATTCACTTAAGTCTCTTCTCCATTGCCAGAATAAATTCTATCTTTACGCATATTTAAAAGCAGAAGTGTTTAAATCAACAGAAAACTGTGAGAAGAAAAAGCAATCCTGTCACAATACACAAAACAATTTCCGGAGCCCCTTCATCTTCCATTTCAACACTCTGTGGAGTAAAATAACTATTTGCAAAAAGATGAGGAAAAAATAAAAAGTGGAAGTTTGAAGTTTCCTATTCAGGGAAGAGATTTTTAAGGAGCTTGGGGAGGGTACTAGAACAGTAATTTTATACTTTTTATACTTCTGCCAGCTTCTGCTATTTTAATGTAGTGACAGCAAACATTTCCAAGCAGCCTGGCTACAGTTACTGCATCAGCACTATGCAGACCTTAAAAAAAAAAAAAATAAAAAAAAAAGCCCCAGCTGAGAACACTGATTCTAATTATTACAAATCAAGTGATGCAGTTCATGATAGCCCCATCTAACCACACCGCCAGGAGAACATCTCCAGGGAATCAGTCCTTTATCCTGTGCCGGATAAAAAACAGTGATGCATTTAAGTTAATGACAAGGACTGAACAGACYCTCTCTGGAATCAGGCCCTTAAGAAATATCCCAGATCAAGGGCACCAAAAATTACTAACCATACTCAGAAGTTATGATCCACAGGCTAACCCACAGACTGCTTTCTGCAGACAGCAGGACCTGAAAGGCCTGGGATTTTCCTTRCACATTAAACTGTGATAAAAGAGAACATTTAAAACTACTGCTTAGCTGGTAAAGGCTAGCTGCAGCGCTCTTCGGAATGAGTACTTGTTACCAAAAAGGCAAGTTCATTATTAGTACAAAGTCCTCTCAGTCTGGTAAAAACCGTAGGTAAATAACTTGGCTAACCACCAATTTCCTGAGTGGTGTAGGCAGCGAGCTCATTAGCTCCTTGCTATAAATTATTCAGTTGCCTCAGTTTGGAGCATAAGAAGCCTAGCAGATCCTTTATTGTAAATCCTTTGCACCAAATTAATTTCCATTAGTGCAGGTCAGGAAGGGAGACTCCAGGATCGAGCACGAAGCACTGCGGTGGGAGAGGCTCTGCAAAAAGGAGCCCGCAGCCACGGGGCATTCACTTGCCTGGATGTGCATTTTAATGACTGCCTTCCCAATGAGGGTCGCTCCAAAGAAGGTCCAGAAGGGAACCAGAAAGTGTCCGCATGTTATGCCGGCCAGGTCGAACAGCGGGTTTGGAATCTAGGAATYGCAAGGGAAAGAAGTTCATGAATTCAAGCATTTAATCCAGACGAACGGGAACATTAAAWACTTTGAAAAAGAGGCATTTTGTGCTTATTAACCTTGATCCCAAACTCTTGTATCTCAGTACTTACAAAAATTTATTACACCACCTAACTTCAGTCTCGGGGATTGAGCTAGACACTGTCCCAGACAATTCCATTCTGATGGTCCCTCCTTACCCCCGGATTATAAAAAAAGCTGACAAAACAAGAGGTTTTCCATGTGCAATGCACAGAAACCACAGCAAAGCCATTTTCAGTGATTTATCAAATTTTCTCACTGACAAGCACATCACTCCTGGAAGCCAGTGTTCAGAACATCCCCAATGATTTCCATCTGAAAAAGTACATTAGAAACTGGCATTTATAGTCATATGTATCCAGTTTAAAAACACTGATTAGATTTATTTAGCATGTGCATTCAATTTAAAATTAATTTTTTTTTATGTTAAACCCTTGGCTTGACGTTTGGTATCGTGATACTATCTGTAAAATATTTTTGAAATTAAACCAAGAAAATACCAAAATTCCAACCTTTCGCACTCTGTGTGCAGTACAGGGCAGACTGTCTGAGCAAACATTAGGGATACATTTAATTTAGAGTAGCAATACGTTATCCTGCTAATATCTTGAGCTATGGTGTTTTCTTACTCAAACAAATAAAAAATGTAGATATTTAAAGAACAAAAAAAAAAGGAAAAGATAAAGAAACTCTTTTCAACTGGATGGAAATCTGTGAGAAAGCTTATGAGGGTTATGCTGAACTGTTACAGAGCAGCAATTCAAATTTATGAGCACCACAACACCACCTGCATAGGAAGAAATCTGAAACGGTCTCCAACCATGCCCCACTGCAGCTAAAATGACTCCTTAGCTCTGGCAGCTGTCTTGGGCGTAGAGGGCGAGTCAATGATTTACTTAGGCCACAGCCAGAAAGCTGGGCTCTTCCCAGCCAGGGCTGCTCTTGGTATCAAACATCTTTTTGGCTTCTGTTTGTTTGTTTGGCTAAGGTACAGTAATTAAAATATGCTGCTAATATCACTCTAGAGGGGGCAATTGTGGGTATCACAAAAAAAAAAATACTTAACGTGTCCACTTTGGGGTGTGCGGATATATTAGCAGGTCAAAGAGGGTTAAAAACAATTAAAAATAGTAATCATCACAGACATGCTAGTGAGAGGTACCAAAAATGGCCACACAGGCAGCAGGGCAAATTCTCATGGGTCTCTCCTGGGCTCTTGCGCAGGGCTAGTTCTGTCTGTCCTTCCCCAGAGCTGCTGTCATGCAAGAATTAGGCTCAGGAAAAAAAAGCCTGGCCTTCCTTTTGCCTTTAAGAAATGCTGCACCCAGGTAACTGCCCTGGACAAATTTGCAAAGGCTTAAACTCAATGAGACTGCAGTTCTCTGCCTATCAAGCAGTGGCTTCTCAGCACTGCAACCAACTACAATCGGGACATTTATTAGCACTTCACAGCCTAGTTCTTCCTCCTTCTCTGCCTGCAAACACTTCCAGCCAAAATACCATTTAAAATCCCCAAATAAAGTGGCAATTATGAGGGGAGAGAAGTGCTGAAGCCCTGTTTTTGTCCACTGCCTCTCCCGGGCTGCTGCTTTGGGGTCATTTTGCAAACATAGGATGTGTGTGACTCCTCACCCATGCCCGGCGGGTTCGTGGTGACCCGGCCTGGGGCAGCCCAGCTGAGGAAGCTGCTCAGACTCCATTGCAGAGCAGGGTGCCAGGTCGGTATGAAGTTAAGCAAACGGTTAAGCCTTACTAAGCAGGAAGGACCAGGAGTGTGTACACATCACCTCTCGTGTTCACCCACTCCTTCCTCGTGTCCTGCCTCCGCTCSCTGTGTCCGGCGGCTCCGGCAGTGCCGCTCTCACGAAACCAGACAGACGAGCTCGCCCGGCAGCGATGCCTCACAAGGTGGTGACTACAGGGGAATGAGTCAGAGCCAGGCCCAGAGCAGGCTGAGCACTTACCAGGTGGAAGGACTTAAAGAGCTCAGGGAGCTACGGCTCCGCTTAAAGCATGACGATGGTCCAAAAGATCCATAAACAGAATTGTAGGTAATTGTAGGTAATCTTGCCAGCTCACACAGGCTGCTTACATTTGAGAAACAGGTAACTTTGGTCTCTCTGTCTCAAGGACTTCAGCACTTTTTGGCTCCAAAAGAGCATCTGGCCTATAGCATTAGCAGAGATGCTCGCATCAACTCTTGCTTAGGGAGAAAAAGTCACTAAGAGTTTGTACTCCTTTTAATTTTAACTCTGAAACTAGTTTCCACACTTTGGGCTCCCCTTGGCTCCTAGAGACACGAGGGCCCAAAGGAATCTCCTCGAGTCAGAGTCCTCTCAGCACCCTGGGGAAGGCAGAACCTGCGGACGAGGCCTGAGCTCAAACAAGACCAAGCCCTAGTTTAGAGTCCCGATTTCACCGTGACACATGCAGCCTGCGACGTGCGATTACCAACATCTCTGCTATGGAAATGAACTTACTGAAGCACAGGCCAAAATGCCGAAGAACCCAACCTTCTGCACCAGGTTCTGGACAGCCAGTTTAGCCCGGGAAGCAAAATCCTGAAAACAAGAAAACAAAGTCATTAAAAAGGCAAAATCCGAATGGAAACACCTGGAAGTCTGTGAGACTCCAATATTTCAACTCTGCTTGGGACTTCCTCATCAGCAATTGGGAGAATACTTGAAATAAAAAGGTGAACTTGAAACTCTGGTGCTTGAGGGAGGAGGGAGAAATTCAAARCACTGTACAAAATATGACTGCTCATATATATTGAGTTTATTTTTCCTCACAGGCTTGGTTCTTTGAAACTCTGCAAGTCATTTTAAGTTCACTCCACTTTTCCCAAATGTTTTCTACCATTTTTCTCCTCAGCTGAAGCTGCTACTACCTTATTCTATTCTATTACTACCTTAATCCTCAAATTCCTGCAGACCTCCTACAATGATAAAAAGGTACTTTCCAAGAAGGCAAACCCAGAACATAATAATATCCTGTGATCTTGGCTCTCATATCCAAGATCTTCATCAAAAGAGGCTACATCTAGGTTTTCTCTRCAACAGATCTCAGCAGGAAATACCTTCATCAATTAACGAAATTCTAAATCTCACACCAGATAACTCAAGACGATCCAACGTAAATCAATCTATGTAATCTTAACTTTGCTACAATTCTGTTGAAATGTTCTACACTATATAATAATGCAAGGGAACTCCAATTACTTGATAGAATTCTTGTATGTTATTTAAATTCTAAACCACAGAACTGACAAAACTTTTAATGGTAGATTATTAAAAAAGGTAACATGGTCATTTCCTGTGTCTTTACACTCCTGTTTCAAGTAGTAACTTCTCTCCATTACAAAGCTTTAAAAACAAAAGTGTAACAAACTCGCAAAGGAAAAAAAAAACCACAATTCTTACAGAAATCACAGAAATTCTATTTATTCTATATCATATAAGAAAAAAACCCCAAACACTACAACCTAAAGAAAAAAGACAAATAAGTGAAATTTCCTACACCTTAAAATGGGACATGTAATAGTTTTATGTTTCTTTTTAAAAAAAAAATCATTAAAGGGACCAATTTGCTAATTTGATAGAGGAGGGAAACCTCAGGATTTCATGATCTGACTCCTGCACATCTCATCGCAAAAGGGAATAGGTGAACTATTTACTGAAAACTTGTTCCTGATATTTTCCTGTTTGTATTCTCAGACACGAGTGACTAAATCTCATTCCCAGCAAGGCTGAAATCAGGCACTTAGCTCATATTCRTAGGAACAAGTCTAAAACATATCTATACGGTGGTTGAAGTATGTTTTTCTCATGCTTTTGAATTACAAGAGTACATTTTGAAAGAAATTATTTATTAAAAAAGTGATAATTTACCCGTGAACTGAGTCCAAAAGTCCTGCACAATCAAGGGCAGTTTTTTCTCAAACTGAAATTTCCTCAAACATTATTTCCAAGTAAATAAACAAATATAAAACAAGTTAATATATCAGCATTAAATATGGGTCTCCTTCACCCTCAAAACCCTCCCTAAAAAACCCAAACTTCTGCTCAGCCCCACAGAAGATTTAGGACATGGGCTGTAGGGAAGCAAGTTTCTTCAGAGAGCAATCCTATATCCATAACTAAAGGAAATAAAACGGAGCACACTAAGGAAATAAAGAGATGTTCTTATTCCTAACCAAATACAACAGTAGAAATCCATTTTGAAGTTTCTCTGCTATATAATCTAAAAGCAATAAATTTACTGAGGTATAACAGCAAAATTGCCCTTTTAGCAAAAGATTTTTTTTTTCTTTGAAAAGGTGAACCGAGAAAGTTGTGCCTTCTCTATAGGATTTTCATAAGATGCTCCCCTCCCTGTACTCCCGAGCAGAGCTGAATGACCCTGATATTTTCAGTTCCTATTTTGCTCACCATTTCACAATGCTCATGGGGTTAGAACAATATTTGCAGTTTTATATGCCAATCACGAATTTTACACAGCTCCATAAATCTCATTTTAAAATATCTTTAAAATAAAACACCATAATCCAATTATCCAAATAGGTCCATGAAGTGGACCTTTCCATGGCAGTAGTTTTTACTGAAATTTTAACATATTATTACATGATCTTAAAGAGTATATAACTAACATTCTGTTTAATGTTCACAGGCTGAAATTGGAAACAAACTCTGTAGAAAATGATCTATAAAAGAGCACTTTCAGCAAAACTAGTTTAAAAATATATATCATTATAATTATATATAAAAGCTGTGCTAGTTCACTGTAAGAACAGTGTATCTTTTTTTCCTCTGATTGAGGACACAGTTCCCGTCACAGAAATTTCTTGATTGTTGCAAAACTCAGGGCTGTCTTAGAACCCTTTTGTTTCCTCCAGTTCAAAGCATACATTTCTATTTAAAAAACAATAATAAAATACTGAAAAAATAACAGAAATGTTCTGCTTTTTTTTTTTTTTTTTT